>NC_056730.1:665169466-665278336 GCF_019279795.1 Protopterus annectens | reverse complement strand
TCACATTTTCTCACCACCTCTCTGATTTCTAGAAAATATTCGTTGATGGGTAGAAAACTCGATTCCCATGACAGAGAGGATCTTTCCTTCTTGTTTGCAATATGCAAGCATATCTTTCTCAGAAGGACTAAATAAAGATGTCCCATCAAAGGGAACATTGATGAAAGACTTCTTCAAAGGTTTCACAAGTTGCATAGTCACATCCAGGCATGTCTTCTTACAGCAATGCCTGAACCAGAAGCCAGTGAAGCTCATTCAGCTACATGAGAGATCAACCTCATGGACATGTTGGAAATGGACAGGAGTTGTCAGCAGAGAAGATCATCTTTTGACATCCTCTGCAGACACGAACTCAGAGAGAATTTGACAGTTCTTTACCTCAACAACCTCTGCTCTGAGGTCTCAACTACCGGTCACATTTTACAAGACTACAGAGAAATTTGACCAAAGACCCGCCTTCTGATTCTGTCCGGTGCCCCATGTTTGGTGGGTGAACAGATGCACTCAGTTTTGCTAGTTCTTTTTTTAGTAGCTGCTGTTACCATAGCATCTATTGGGACTCCTTAGCTCCAAGTTTATTTTGATCTCCAAATAGACTCAATGGAATCTGGATCTTTCCTTCAGTGGAGATATCAGAAGAGATGGGGAGTTCCACTACAGGGACTGACTGGAAGCTACCTGGAATTGGCTGCCCCTGTGAAACAGGCCTAACAGAGTCAGAGCTCACAATCAAAGAGGAAATAGGAAGTGGATCTGTGGGATGAGAGACTGGATCTCTAGAAAGAGAAAGCTCTTTGCACAACCTCGACAGCAGACAGACCCAGGGAAGCCGTGGCCACCTGCACTGAACAGAGACTCCCAGTATGGGTAGATCATGACTGCAACCGGATCCATGCCTGGAGGAAGGGGATGGACCACAGCTGTCCAGCACCAAGGCTATGAGGGACAGTGATAGATCAAACCACTATTTATCCTGGCTCCATGGATCAGATGCAGAAGCTTCATCTCCGGGACTTGTTCTGATCCAAAGGAATAGATGCAGAAGCTTCATCTCCGGGACCTGTTCTGATCCAAAGAAACAGGAGCAGTACTGGTGAGGGATGCTGCTGGAGTCAAAGTGATTCTCTTAGGATCCAACTCCAGACCTCTCAAAGCTGTCGGATCCTGGCGCTCTGAAACCAAAGAACAGCTTGGAGACTGAGATCGTACCATGTGAGTAGTGGCTTGAAGACTCATGGATCCAATAGGTACAGAGCAGAGATGACCCTCCCCCACCCCCCACCCGGATCTGAGCTCTGAGAATTTTTTACACCATATTATCCACATCTGCTTAAGAAAGACTTCTGGACAACCTGCAGAATGTGGTAGATTGGGGCCTAAAATGCTTTTTGGGAGTTTGAAAGAAGAGGAATGAAGTCCAAGGAAGACGAGATCCAAAATGAATTCTGGGGAGCGAGCTCTTGGATACGTGAAGTACTGGGTTTTGGTTCCAATAGCTTGAATCCAAAACCTTTGCTGTAGGGCTTGCTGAAACAAACAGATTCAAAGCTTTGGATCTAAGGACCATAGCTCTGGGTCCGTGTGTGTCAGATCAGATATCTTTGCAATTTTTGGAGGTGGTTCCAAGGAAGTCGACAGGGAGTGCCTTCCTATGCTCCAAAGGCATTTTTGAACTTGACAAATGCTTGAGGGAAGGACCTACATCTGAGCATGATGGCACCAAATAAGACTGGGGTACTGGGGATGGACTAGGGCATTATGGGCAGAGGGAGGACCTCAAACGTTGAATCCAAAGTCTAAAGAATGCAGCCTAGTCGGATCCAAGGAATGGATCCATAACTAATTTGCTAATGAAAAGGACAACAGATATGGACAGTATTCTGGTGAAAAACCTCAAAATACTCATCAAAAGGATTAATGCAGTCAAAGCTGCTCTTTCAAAGCAAGGAATAGTGGACAATTTAATTTCAGATAATGGCCCACATTGTATACTCCATGGCATTGGAGAGTTTTTTTTTTTTTAGTTTTTTTTTTTTTTTTTTTTTGTTAAACAGCCTGCTAATATTCAAACATGCAAAGCCAAGCCCAAAATATTCAGAGTTAAGCTGTCAAAATGTAGTACAAACTGTGAAAAAACTCTTGAAGAAACCCCAAAGCATTAACAGTGATAGCTACGCAAGTGTTCACCTAGCTTTTCTGGAATATACTCTGGAAAATATTCCCTTACAAAATCTGCATCACCAACTCAACTATTAATGAGCTGTAGCTGAAAGAGGAGCCACCCTACCACTACCTCACTTCAATATGAAAATGCAATTTCTGTGAGACACTGAAAGACAAAAAAGTCTACACTACACAAAAATACAACTGATTGAAAGCAACCATTTTTTTTAAGAACAGGAGTGTAACAAAGTTTCACAGCAAAGTAGCCAGGAGTGGGAATAAATGTGAGAAACAAAGGTATTAATAATAGTCTGACAGCAAGACCAGATTCATGCAGACAGCTTCATTAGCATATATTTCAGACTGCACCAATACAGAGTACAGGCCATAAGATACAAAGTTACAAAGGCTAGAGGGCTAATTTCCCAAACCTATGCCTTTATATTATAGCTCCTTTTTCAAAGATAATAACTTCACCTTTACTATATGATAAAGGCTACTGTAAAAATACAAACATGTGACAGCAATTTCACTACACTTTCTACTGCATGCCCCTACATTCTGAAACTGAGAAAAGTAATGTTTCCACCTTGGAAAAAATGAAACTGACAAATGCATAATGATTCTTACAATGCAATGTGTAAAGTGCAGTTGTGAACAGCACAGCTAAAATAAATATTAGCAAATATCTTTTTACAGTAACCTATCACATAAAATACAGTGTGAATCATTATTTTTGAATACGACAGACGTAAAATACAGGAGTGTAGCTTTAGGGAAAATGCACCTCTATGCTCTGTACCTTGTATGTTTGCACGGGCTGAAATGCATGCTGAAAAAGCTTGTCTCGGTTTCATTAAAGTCATCCTGAATATCCATACATTACAACTGCCATGTGCAGGCCTTGCATAACTTAGTTTTGTTAAAGCAAGCTAAAACTTGCAATCTGTTATTCCTTTCCTTGTAACTGATCTCTACTACAGTGTAATGTATACTTCAGCTTAGTTACTACTCCCTTTGTATTCTTTCAGTATCTGTCAGTAGTACAGGATACATCACAATCTACCTGCATCTCTTAAAGCAAGGTGAAACTTGCATGTGAAAACATTTGCGGAATTGTATTAAGATGTTGTACTTCAAAATACTTTACTTGCAGCCATCCTCTCGCACTAATGACCATCAGCCCTCTCATCAACCCATCTATTTCCTGAGGAGAGAATCTGTCTCTTTCTGACAACAGACAGTTGCGGGAGGCAACTATATACAATCAATCAAGGCTTTTAGTTGGTCTTAACATACTTAGTTTTCCCCACGGAATCCCAACATGAGCAGTCCACAATGTCAGCCCTGTGTACTGGTGCACTTCTGCACATTTGCCAACTTGCCAGCTAAAGCACATCACCATACTACTTACTGAATGTGCATGACACCTGTGGTATATCCAGCTTAATTAAATGTAGCACAGAAAATCGCCTTCCCCTTCCCTCCCCAAGGGGCCACTACCGTTGCTCACACCCACCCTCCCCCAGCTGACTGCTCCAACATTCAGATCACTAAATGGTTTCACAGTCATTTCAGTTACAGTCAAGCATTAACCATCTCTAGCATGGAACCAGCAATTTGCAAACATGGTACTGTGGAAAACGCACACACAAACATTTGTACAGCACTTGCAGAGGTGCAACTAAGTTACAAACAAGATAAAGCAGTGGTACTCACTGTCCCTCTATTAGCCATGTACATTTAGTTTTGTACTTGTAATTCCCAGGTCCATCCGTTAAATATCCAGAACTCCCAGTTAATCTGCAAGGCAAAGGAAAAGACACAGTTCATATTAATGAAAAAGTGGCAGCACAAAAGCACAGGGCACTAGCTGATATCATATAAAACAATGTAACTCAACAGCAAAAGTTGAGAACTTCAGTTAAACAACAGAGGCTTATCTGTGTATAAGAACAAGTTTCTACCATTTGCACATACAGGGGTGCAGTAAACAAACAGTCATCTATTTTTACACAATTTAAAAGAACGTTCCCATTAAGCTCTCATCACACAGTCAATGTAATCCCCAACTGATGTAAAGATATTTTTCTCTAGTTGCGAATAGGCAGAACTTGTTTATAGTGCAACAAAATAAGTACCTGTTTGGTGTCTTAAGATGTCAAGTATAAAACACCCCCTTAAACCCTTCTATTGCCCTTTATGAACGTATTTGAGAGAGTGAATTGAGACAGTTACAGAGTAATCAGCCTAAAATATGTTTTTAACCTAATGAAGAGCGAGGAGTACTATGATAATTAAGGGGCAATAAGGTGAGTAGGGTGATTAAACCTGATTGGGAGGGGGATTATGGATACTCGCTTGTAAATTCAGAAGATGTTACAATATCTAAAATGATTGTGCTTTTTTCACTTGTGTTTCTTTAACTAAAGGTAACTGTGCATGTCATAGGTTCAAAATTGTATGCGCACAACCTTATTTGACCATTGTTTAGATGACAGCACTGCTGATTTCTTGAAAGTTGAAATCTCTATTTCCTCCATTACTGGGATCCCCAAGATCAACAAATCTATTTCTGACCCACCATTGCGTCTAATTCTAGTTGCGGGAGGTTCTATTACTGTGCCTTTGGCAAAGTTAGTGGATTGAAAGTTAAACTTTTTTGTGGACAAACCTCATGTTCTTAGGGATTCCTGGCACTTATTGAGAGAGTTTTTGGCAAAGCTGGTATTCACAGAAAAATATTTTTTAGTGGTAGTTGATATTAAAGATCTGTTTTTGGTTATTCCACACAAGAAGGGTATTGAACGGTTCCAGGAAACACTTTGCAGAGGGTCTAATTAATGATTATCACAAGGTTAATATGTTGGTGGAATGTATGAATTGTGTGTTGACTTATATTTACAGAATTATTCTTCAAAGAACACAAACAGCTTACCAGGGTAGCCATGGGTGTGGCTGCTACCCCGTTTTTTGCAAATGTAATTTTATGGTAGTGTGAAACAAAAAGAAGTTATGTACTCACCATAACGTTCCATGTGAGTTGTTCCATCTCGCCTTCATTCATCACTGATGGGTTCGGAGCCGATCCTCAGCTCCTACACGGCCGACTAGCAAGCTCAAAGTTCTCCAGTAGCTCGAGACCCCACCCCTTATCCCATAATGCACTGCTGGAATTACCTCAGATCTTGTTTGCTGTGTACCATATAATAGTACAATACATTATTCTGCCTAGGAATGAATACACATTGAAAAACCAGGATGAAGACAGCATCCAGGTCAACTGTCTGCAATGAGGGGGAAGGAGTGAGGGACGTGAGAATGAAAGCGAGATGGAACAACTCACATGGAACGTTATGGTGAGTACATAACTTCTTTATGTGAAGTCGTTCAATCTCACCGTTCATTCATCACTGATGGGTAGCAGCCCTAGCACCCTGACCTTGGGTGGCTCACGAAGTACACTCTTCAGAACCGTAGAGCCAAATGAAGCCCTGTCCCTGGAGGCCTTATCCACTTTGTAATGAGTTATAAAAGTGCGAGGTTTAGACCAGGTGGCTGCTGCACAGATGCTATCAGAAGGCAATTTGGCTTGAAAGGCTGACTAGGTAGAAACTGCTCTGGTTGAATGAGCCTTTACCTTACTAGACAAGGGCATATTATGACAAGCATATGTATAGGTGATACAATCAGACAGCCACTTAGGGTTGTTTTAGCAACTGGTTTACCTTTTCTGGTCTCAGAAAAGGACACAAAGAGCTGATCTGATTTCCTAATGTCTTTTGTTCTGTCCAAATAAAATCTAAGTTGTCTATGAACATAGAGTTTATGCAACATATATTCCAATTTGTTGGTATGATTAGGGAAGAAAACGGGTAACTCAATGACTTGATTAATGTTAACTTCAGAACATACTTTGGGCAGAAAGGATGGATTAGTCCTGAGAGATACTCTGTCCATATGGAAGACCGTGTAAGGGGGCTTGATGGAAAGGGCTTGGAGCTCTGACACTCTATGGGCTGAAGTGATGGCTACTAAGAAGATAGTTTTCCACGACAAGAATTTTAGTTCACCAGATGCAGGCTCAAAAGGAGGAAGAATGATACGAGATAACATAAAATTCAAATTCCAGGGGGAATAAGGTGGCTTCACTGGAGGCCTTATGTGAAAGAAACCTTTTAGAAAAGCCTTAGACAATTGGTGAGCCATAATATTCAAACCATCAATTCCTAGATGGAAATTAGATACAGCAGCTAATTGTACTCGTACCGTAGCTGCCGCTGCTCCTTTGTTGAAGATTTCTGTCAAGAATTGTAAGATAGAAGACAATGGCGCTTGATAAAGGTATAAACACAGAAAAACTACAATCTAGTATATCTCCTACTAAGAATAGAACAAAGGTATATATAAAAATGAAAAAAATATAACTTGCTGAAAGTTGACAAACTCCCAATAAAGTCTCGAGGCAAGCTGGAAACCAAGTAATCCGTGTCGTGGCAAACTAGATCCGAGGTAATTCCAGCAGTGCATTATGGGAAAAGGGGTGGGGTCTCGAGCTACTGGAGAACTTTGAGCTTGCTAGTCGGCTGTGTCGGAGCCGAGGATCGGCTCCGAACCCATCGGTGATGAATGAACGGCGAGATTGAACAACTTCACATCTTTTGTTTTGAAATCACCAAAGTATTTTTTGACAGTGTATGTGTATTATTTGGACATTTTTTATTGTTTGGAAAGGTTCTGTTGTGATGTTGAATGAATTGTTGGAATACATTAAGAATTCTAATGAATTTTTAAAGTTTAAGTTTAAATGTGATTATCATCATTTTATATATATATATATATATATATATATATATATATATATATATATATATATATATATATATATGTTACAACTGCCTCATGTACACAGACAACCCTCTCCTCCTCCCAACAAATTTCAACACATGTGAGAGATGCAACCATATAGCCAAACTGGAGGCTAAGCTCTCTCAACTCAGTACTGGCATAACCAGTCAGGAGGAGAAGGAAACCATACTCACTACAATTCCAGTCTCACATAGACCTACCACGACAGCAAACCAAACACATAATCACACAAAACATACTCGGAGGCTCTAAATAAAGATCTGCGAAGCAGCAGAGACCTCCAAAGCAGACACCCAAGCAGCCGCTACCCCAAAACAAAACACGTGCAACACATCTCTCACAAAGCCAGTGTGCCAAACAGTCACAGCCCTTAAGACTAAGCAACACACCTGATACACTTGTAATAGGTGACTATCGTCAGGCACACTGACGTCCCGCTCACCAGGCTGAACAAGGAGAGGGTCACGGTGAGCAGCCTGTCGGGTGCTAGGATCCGCCACATAACACAAGCACTCGGGTCACTCCAAGGCAAGTACAAATATGACTCAGTCATTGTCCATGCTGGTGTGAATGACCTGAGACGTACCTCCCTGGACTACATGAAAAGAGACATAAAGGAGCTCTCTGAGCATGTAGCCCAGGCCGGTATGACCCTGACCTTGAGTAGCATCTTACCCACACCAAGAATGATGCCACAATATGAAGACAAGATGATCAATTTCAACAATTGGCTTAAGTACTGGTGTCATTCAAAGGGGATCCAATGCCTGTCAGCTTGGGATGATATGCTCGACAAGCCACGATGCTTCGCTAGGGACGGCTTGCACCTGTCACCCCTGGGCTTTCGGATATCGGCAAAGGCTCTTGCTACCCCGTAGTGCCTTTTTTAGGCAAGGCTCAAAAGACAAACCCACCTCCATAGGTATCACAAGGGATAAGAAACTAAGAGTAATGCTGCTCAACGCCAGAAGTCTAAACCTCAAGATGCACGCACTTGAAACTCTCCTTAGCATGGAGAACATCGATATCTGTGCAGTAACAGAAACCTGGTTCAGGGCTCCCGAGAGCACCCCAGCACTATCAGGTTATACCTCATACCATGCTTTTCGGCCCCAAAACTTGGACCTAACCACAAAAGGAGGGGGAGTATCGATATTCATCAAAGATACCCACACCTCCAGGTTGGTGGCAAAGCACGAAGCATCAGAGACTATCCATGTGCAACTAACAGTGGGTAAAACTGCCTTCCAGTTTATAGCCTGCTACAGACCACCCTCCCAAACCCAGGAACCCCACTCGGCCTTCCTCAGAACACTGGAAAATATGAAGGTCTCTCCAAACACCATTATATTGGGCGACTTCAACTACCCAAACATAGACTGGGAGCATTACTCTAGCTCCAACACCCTAGCCCAAAGGTTCCTAGAATTTATAAACTCAAATGCTATGGAACAACTTGTTACCACTCCCACAAGAGGGGAAAACATACTGGACCTGATCATCACCAACATGGGAACTCTATGCTCCAGACCAGAAGTGTATCCCTCACTGGTAAGATCAGACCATAAACTAATCTCACTGGATATTCACATCCTGACCCCACCCCTGCCCAGAAAACCACAGTGAAAAACTTCTCTAAAGCAAATTTTACACTCCTCAAAACTGAGGTGGAATCCTTCAAAGCCCCGGCCTGTGGAAAATCTGCCCAGACCGCAGAATCCTTTATAAACGCATTCTATGAGCACCTTCAGGAATGCATGGATCATGCGATCCCAAATAAAACCAAGACCCAATCCTCCAAAGGCAGACGTCCTGTCTGGTGGACCCCAGCCATAAACAAACTATACAATAGAAGGAGGAAGCTACTAAATTATAAAGCAAAATCCCAAAAAGGGAAGGCATCACTGATCAGTATTAGCAAAAAACTACGGGCACACATAAAATTGTCTAAGGCCAGCTTCGAGAGAAAATTGCACAGAACACCAAGGATAATCACAAGGCTTTCTTTAGTTATGTTAGGAACCTGGGTGGTAATTCCCAGATATGCTCAGAATTAGTCCAAAATGACAAAAAATACACCGAACCCACAGACATTGCCAACATCCTAGCTGACAGGTTCAGCGCAAACTTCTCCCCCCACCAAAAGGGCAAATATCTATCCCAGCAGAGTGCTGCCCCCCTGACATCTCAGATGCTCAGGTAAGAGCCGCCCTCTCCAAAGCAAAAAACACAGCATCAATGGGACCAGATGGTGTCCCGGCGGCCCTACATTAACTCAAAGAAGAGCTAAACCCAAACATAAAACTACTGTTCAATCTCAGCCTTACTACAGAATATGTGCCCAAAGAGTGGTGTACAGCAACAGTGGTCCCTCTCCATAAAGGTGGTGCCTCAACGGATCCTGGAAACTATCGCCCCATAAGCCTGACTAGCTTGGTCTGCAAAGCTATGGAAAGGATCATCATGGACCTCATAAATAAAGATATTGGGGACCTACAAACACTGGATCCTACCCAGTTCGGCTTTGTTAAGGGCAGATCCTGCCTCTTAAACCTGGTTGATTTCTTTGAAACAGTCACCAAGGCCATTGACGAGGGGAAGGTGGTCCACACAGCCTACCTGGACCTCGCAAAAGCCTTCGATACAATACCCACTTGGGCATTATAGATAAGCTCACCAGCTTAAATATAAACCCCTATGTCACTAGATGGATTGCAAACTGGCTCAAGGACAGAACCCACATGGTTAGAATTGCTGGAGCCATGTCAGACTCCAAACCAGTTACAAGTGGTGTCCCACAAGGCTCAGTCCTGGGACCTCTCTTGTTCGGTATATATTTCTCGGAGGTGCAGGCCAACACGGAAGGACTGTGGCTGACCAAGTTCGCAGATGACTGCAAACTGGGTGCCATAATCGACTCTCCAGCCGACACAAGCATCCTCCAAAAGGGCCTCATAGAAACAGACAACTGGTGCCAGTGCCATGGCCTCAAGCTAAATGCCAAAAGTGTATAGTCATCCCTTTGGCAAAAACAAAGTGCCCACAAATTACCACATAGGTGGAAATCCATTAAGTACAGAAGAAGTAATTAGGGACCTGGGGACCCAAGTTGATAGCAATCTCTCATTTGACAACCACGTGGCCAAAGTGGTTAGAAAAACATTTTATATAGCCCACCTAATCATGAACGGATTCACATCTAGATCAGGGAGGTCATCGTGCCTCTTTACTCATCCCTCATCAGGCCCACAATTGAGTACAAGCCCCTTTGGGATGTACCTTACCAGACACCTGCAGCAACTGGAAAGACCCCAAAAGTACCTCACCAAGAGGATCAAAGGACTCAAACAGATGCCATATGCTGCCCGGTTAAAGAAACTCCAGCTCTACTCAGTGGCATACTGCCTGTTCAGAGGCGATCTGTGCCTGACGTATAAAGCCATGTCCAACCCAGAATTAATGGACATGCTGCACCTCAGAAAATCCAAATCCCATCGAAGCTCTGCCGAGAGACTTGAACCTCAGCACTGAAATAAATAGGACATGCTGGAGGGACAAATTCATAACCCAGAGGCTCCCTTCACTCTGGAATAAAATCCCAGTCCAGGTTAGGCAGAGTCCCTCATGGACTCTCTTCAAGAGGAATCTTGATGAGTGGATGGGAGATTGTAGGTTTACACCGGGTATCACTTCTGTGTCACTGTTAGATAGAGGCACAGTATACTAACCTCGAAAAAGGGCATAGCAAAATAAATTTAAAATGGGTGGCGAAAGCCAAACACATTCTGGCTAGGCTTATAAATGCCCTAGGGCAGATAGCCTAGTATGAACCTATGAACCTATATATACACATATATACATATAGATAGCCTAGTATGAACCTATGAACCTATATATACACATATATATATATATATATATATATATATATATATATATATATATATACATATACATATACATATACACACACACACACACACACACACACACATACACATATATTCATTTTTTTGGACATTAAGATATTTAAGAATCTTGGCTATTGTTGATATGATTCAACTATTTTTAAGGAAGACAGTCTAAACAGTTTACTGTTTTACACTAGGTGTCATCCCCCTTTACAGCAGAGGAATATTGTGATAGGAGAGATGATTAGACTATTACGTCTTGTTTCGGATGACTGTATGCTTCAAGCTGCATTGGACATTCTATGAGTTATGTTTCTTGATAAGGTATACCCAGAGGCTTTAGTTAATAGCATTGACAGGAAATTTTAAGACAATGGTATATTAAATTTAGACCAATAATAAGGTACTCTGAAACATTTACAACTCATCAGGTGAAGGATGACAATTATGCTAGGTTGACTGTTTGCCAGTATAGCAACATGGTAGGTGATACCAAAAGGATTTTGATAAAAAAAAAAAAAAAAAAAAAGGCGGCCATTTTTTTAATCAAAGAATGCAAAGTAGTGGCTGGGTGATTGATGGGCCTGAGTTTTTTTAATAGGGGTTTTAATCTAAAAGAAATGTTTTGAAAAGGGCATGGTCAGTATCAATCCTATTGGTTACATTTGTGAAGGTACCAACATTGTACTAGGCAACTACCCCAAGACAGCCCCTAATGATGTGTGTATATGTTTTATTTACTTATTTAATTTATTTTACATTTGTTATCTGGACGAGGTCCATTTACAGCATAGGCCCAGGGAGAAAAGCTCCATATAATTAATACAATAATGACGACATTATACAGAAGGGAAAAAAAAACTATCATAGCAGCATCTGAGGAACAGAAACACAACAAAAAAATTCTCATCAGCAATATTTACATATATACATTGTTAGCTGTGAAAATAAGGACAGAAATAACAAAAAAATGTACATCAAGGGATATCACTTATCAATACCATGCTTAAAGAGGGTCTGATGTAAGAGAAGGAAAAGAATGGAGATAGTACATTGTAGGATTATGTAACACATGGACAAAGCCATGAGCTTACAAAATGAGACTTAAGGGAGTTTTTGAATGGTGTGGCATTTGATGCAGAAGTCAAAGAAGTGGGGAGATTATTCCAACTTTTAGCTATACTGTGTGAAAATAGAGCTTTACCTGCTGTGTTGTTGGCTGAGGAGATAGAGAGGAGTGATTTGCTGGCACAGCGGAGTGGATGATTTGGTGCACAGTGCGTCAGTAATTGCCTTATTGCTGGAGTTTTGTCAGAATGTTTTAGGATGTTATATGCTATGACTAGTTGGTGAAAAGTTAATAACCAACTATGGGAGTTCAAGCCACTGAAGTTGCCAAAGAGGTATACGATGATGGGTTCTAAAGGGGAAATTATTTGCAAACTTGGCAACCTTATTATAACAAGACTCGTTTGTCAAGGTCAGATTTTTTGACATAAGTCAGTACTGGTGCTGCATACACTAATGTGGAAAGAAGGTGGGTTTGAGCTAGGGTTACCTGAGCCTGATCCGAAAGAAAATGTCTGTATAGGGTACCCATTTTTTGTGTACCTTTTTAATAGTTTGAGAGATATGGATGTCAAAGTGGAGGTTATTTTCTATGTCAACGCCAAGGAGCTTGGTATGGGGAGAAGGTGAAATGACATTACCATTTTTGGAAGAGATAGAGAAGGAGAGAGGAGAGGTTTTTGATTTGTTAGGGGTAAATGTGAGTAATTAGTTTTGTTGGGATTTAAGATAAGTTGGATATTAGTGATCCAACTTTCCACTGAGGCAAAGGATTCTTGGGGGAGCTGCTGTAGAGTGGCAAGAGATGGGGCTGAGCAGATTAGGGTCGAATCATCTGCATACTGTACGAGTGAGGCGTGCAGGGTAGAGGTATGCAGATTGTTGGTGAAGACAGAAAAGAGAAGTGGAACCAATATAGTACCTTGAGGTACACCAATGATGGTTGGGAGTAAAGGTGATAAAACACTCTGCCAATGGACATATTGTTCTCTGTCTGATAGATAGTTTTTAAACAAGGCAGTAGTGTCAGGGGGCGAAGGATAAAGAGGTTAGAGTATCTATTAGTATGCAGTGAGAAACCATGTCAAATGCTTTAGAGAGGTCCAGGACTATAGCATAGAGAAAATTGTTATTATTTCTATGTTGGTTAACCAGGTTTGTAAAAGAGAGAAGAGCGGTAGTTGTGCTGTGGTGTGGGTGGAAGCCATGTCGTGTAGAGAGGAGATTGTTTGAATTTAGGAAATGCATAACGTGAGAGTGTATGCATTTCTCAAGTATCTTTGATAAAGGAGACAGAATGGCAATGGGGTGGTAGTTTGAGAAATCATAGGAATTTCCACCTTTATGAAGGGGAATAATTTAGGAGATTTTCCACAGTTGAGGGATATAGGATTCCTGTATGGAGCGGTTGATCAGGATTGAGACAGGGTAGGATAAGGAGTCAGCAGCCATTTTTAGGAAATTAGCTGGTATACCATCTGCTGCAAGAGTAGTGGGTTTTAGTTTTAAGAGGTATTTTTTTTTTATTGCAGAGGTTGGGACAGGTGAGAGCATAAAGGGAGGTATGTTGTTAGCAGCTGTTGTTGGCATGGATACACAGCTATTTTTGGATAGTTGGGTGGATAGTGATATAATGGATTCAGTAAATTGATGATTGGAGGCTATGTCGCTATTTGTGATAGTGGAGGTGGTAGCTGGTGTGGTGGTTTTGCCAGGTTTTATTTGGGAGTTAATTGCATGCCAAAACTTTTGGAGTTTGCTTGTTTGTTTTCATACCTAGAAAGTAGTTCTGTTTGTTTGTTTTTTCGCCCGATTCCTAAGTTGCTGATAGTTTTGTTTGGATAGACTAGTGTTATCTTTCTTCCAGATTTTCCATGCCTTATCTCTGGACTTTAATAAGGCTCTAGTGGACCTACTAAAGCCATGGAGCATAATGTAATTTAACTCTAGGTTTTCTTATGGGGGCTACTAAATCAAGGATGTTAGTAAGAATACTATTAAAGTAGTCAACTGCTAGGTCTAAGTCAAGGGTGCGTAATGGTTCCCAGTTGCATTTTTTTTTAAGTAGTGTTGAGATCCTGAGGATTTACATTGTGATAACCTCTAACTTGTCTACAGGACTGTAGGTCTGGGTAAGTTAGGAATGTTGTGAGGTGGTCGCTAAGTCCATCTGGTAAACAACCTATTTGTAATTATGTTCAGGGTAGTTTACAGTGTCCAATCTAGTATAGATTCCTTTTGGGATTTTTTTTTTTATCTACTCTAGTGGGTTCTTGAATGAGTTGAGAGAATCTATACAGGTTGATGTGGTTAGTGGGGTTTTTAGAGTTGCAGGCTATCCAATCTGTATTTAGGTCACCTAGTAAAATAGTCTCTTGTGGGAGGTTATCTTTTGTCCATTGTACAATTTCCTCAATTATTAGAGAGTTATTACCTGGAGGGATATAAGCACAAAGAATATTGATGCTCTTTTTCCTGTTTAGCTGTAGCACAGAGCCCAAGATCTCAGCAGTATGAAATAGAAGTAGAGGAGTTTGTAAAGCTGAAGTGTGTTTTATAGACAATTGCAACACCCCCTCCCTTCTATCCCACTCTATCTAGTCTTAGGATATTATATACTGGAGGGAGAATTTCTTCACTCTGGGTGCTGGGTTTTAGCCAGGTCTCAGTTATGGTTAGAATGTCAGGGGAGTAGTGGGTTACGAATGCGTGTAAGTCAGGAAGTTTGTTTGACATACTGCAAGAGTTAAGGTTGATGATAAGTATATCTGATGTGTGTTTGTTAGGGGGCAGGATGTTGCATGGCTCTGGATTTGGGCGAATATCTCCTGAGGTTAGGAGGTATTTCTTTAAAAGTAGTGTAACTTTCATTGTTTATAGTATGTCTATTAGGAGTTTACATGCTATTTTTCTAGTGTAAGATAATGGAATGTACTTCTTATGTATGGGTGATATTCAGTTGTCATTAAATAAAGAGGGGGCTATTGGGAAGCTTATGTGGGTTACTATAGGTGTGGAGGTATTTGTTGTATGGTAGGAGTTGTGGGGTAGTGGTGTGTTAGTATGTATGGATGTAATGTAGGTTAGGGTTGTGAGGGTTAAAAGGAGAGATGTTAGTAAGACTTGTGTTGTTTGGATGCAAGTAGTGTTGTGCCTAAGGGGTGGTATCGTAGGATATTACTGTGTGGGATATTTGTATAGGGAGATGGTCATGGGGTGTAGTTTGGGTAGATGCAGCTGAGTAGCTGTAGGGAGTAGTCAGGTGACAAGGGGTTAGAATAAATGTAGTAGTGGGGGCGGGTGGGAATAGGGGGCAGGGTAGGGGTGTGGAGTGAGCAGAGTGTAGCGAGGTGAACGGAGTGGGGCCCAGACACCACGTGACTACAGAGACAATCTGAGCACTATTCAGGGAGAGCAGGAAAAGCAGAATAAAAGTGGGGTAAGCTCAGAGTATTTGCTTCCCTTTGAGTTACATTTGTTAGAGCCTGTATTAGTTAGTGGTTGAGGAGGTATTGGGGAAACCTGATCTGATAGTGCTAGTACTGCGAGTTCCCGAGCGGACCACTACACAGCAAATTCCCAGCTTATTTAAAACAATTTACGCAGATATTAACCTTGTTTCCTTTGGAAGAAGTGACAAAATAAAGATTAGACTGCAGGATGTTCGGCTTTATGCACAGCAGTCTTTTACGGTGCGAGCCTTTCGTAGGGGTGGGTTGAGTTAAGGTAGGTACATTGGATGGTGTTCCTATGGGTATGATAAGAAAAAAGATGCAGTTTAAAAACTAGTGAGGTAGACCTTAAGGTGCAGACATAAGCAAAAGGGGAAATACAAAAGTTGCAGTGAAGACCAACAGAGAAATACAGTGGAACAATCAGTTACCTAACAGGAACTAATAATTAAAATAAGACATACACAGCTGTAATTAGTTTTAGTTGACAATGTTTGGCTAAGCTTCTGGTGTCATTCTAAAGGGATCCAGTGTCTGTCTGCCTGGGATGACATGGTCGACAGACCACGATGCTTTGCCAGAGATGGCCTGCACCTGTCACCCCTGGGATTCCGGATACTGGATAAGGTTCTTGCCACCCCTATAGTGCATTTTTTAGGCAAGGTTCAAATGACAAATTCACCACTGTAACAGGAACAGGCAAGCAAAAACTGAGGGTGATGCTACTCGAGTCTAATTTCAAAATGCACTCACTCGAGGCACTCCTTAACATGGATAACAACATCGATATCTGTGCAGTGACTGAGACCTGGTTCAAGGCTCCAGAGATCACCTGTGCATTACCAGGCTATAACTCATACCACACTTTTCGGCCATGTAACCTGGACTGGAACACCAAAGGCAGAGGTGTGTTCATATTCATTAAGGATATCCACACCACCAGGCTATTTTGCTCAGCATAATGCAGCAGAAGTTATCCAAGTGCAACTAACTCTGGGCAAAACTGCAATCCAAATTGTAGCTTGCTACAGATCCCCCACCATGCCCCAGGGCTCCCACTCCTCTTTTCTTGATGTACTGGAAAATATTAGGGTTCAACCAAGCACCCTAATAATGGGCGATTTCAACTACCCCACCATTAAACTGGGAAAACTACTCGTGTACCAACTCCTTCGCTCAATGCTTTCTAGGATTTATAAACTCCAATGCCCTGGATCAACTTATCCACACCCCCACCAGAGGCAACAATATCCTAGATCTGGTCATTACCAACATGAGTGACTTATGTTCCACACCTGAAGTCAACGCCTCATTGGTCCGATCTGACCATACGCTAATTACCCTAGATACCCACATCCTGCCCCCACCCCCCATTAAGGAAACCATGGTAAAATATTTCTCCAAAGCCAACTTCATGTTTCTTAAGACAGAAGTGGTGAACTTCATGACACCCATGCAGATGGATAATATAGTTATGACTAATGAATTCTACACAATTGCACTTTATAAGCACATACACGAGTGCATGGATCATGCTATCCCAAACAGAACCAAGATGCTATCCTCCAAAATAAAGGAAGCCAATCTGGTGGTCCCCCTGCCATAAACAAACTGTACAATAGAAAGAAGAAACTGTTGCAAGAGAGTAAAATCCCATGAGTGGAGGAGCTCCCTGGTCAGCCTCAGTAAGAAGCTGCGATCCCTGATAAAATCCTCCAAAGCTAGTTACGAAAACAAAATCGCCACTGACTCTAAAGACAACCACAAAGCATTCTATAGCTATGTCAAGAATCTCAATGGCAACACTCAGATCTGCTCCAAGTTACAGCACAATGGCACTAAATCTACAGACCCAACTGATATTGCCAACATCCTGGCAGATGGGCTCTTTAGGGGGTGAGAGGGGGGTAAAGTTAGCACTGAACCTATCTCTATACCGAAAGAATGCAAAGTTCCTGTAATCATGGCTGCACAGGTAAAAATCACACTCTCCAAAGACAAGAACACAGCATCCATGGGACCAGACAACATCCCAGGCTGCGTTCTACACGAACTGGCACCCCACCTAAGCACCAGGTTCAATCATAGCCTCACCTCAGGCTTTGTGCCCACTGAACGGCGCATAGCGACGGTTATCCCACTCCACAATGGGGGAGCCACCACAGATCCCGGGAACTACCTCCCCATTAGCCTGACGAGCCTGGTCTGCAAGGCCATGGAACTTATAAACAAAGACATTGGTAATCTCCAAACTCTGGACCCCACCCAGTTCTGGTTTGTAAAAGGCAGATCATGTCTCCTAAATCTGACTTCTTTGAAGCAGTCACCAAAGCCGTAGACAAGGGTAAGGTGGTTCACACAGCCTATCTAGATCTTGCCAAGGCTTTTGACACCATCCCCCATTCTGGAATTATAGATAAACTCACTAAACTAGGTATAAATCCCTATGTCACAAGATGGGTTGCCAAATGGCTCACTGACAGAACCCACACTGTGCAAGTAAACTCCAAATCCAACTTCAGACCAGTGACAAATGGAGTATCACAGGGTTCAGTCCTGGGTCCACTCCTGTTTGGTATCTACTTCTCTGAAATACAGGCTAACACAGAAGGTCTTTGGCTAATGAAGTTCGCAGATGACTGCAAACTAGGAGCCATAATCGAAACTCCTAACGATGTGGACATCCTACAAAAGGGCCTCACTGAGACAGATGCCTGGTGTCAAAGCCATGGCCTCACGCCTCAATGCCAAAAAGTGCACTGTCATCCCCTTTGGTAAAAACTCTGTACCCATGAACTGCAACATAGGCAGTAGTATACTTAACACCAAAAGTGTGATGAGACCTTGGGACACAAGTGGACAGTAGTCTCTCCTTTGATAATCATATCACCACAGTAGTCAGGAAATCCTAGGTGGTACACATCACAAAAGGTTTCTCATCCAGAAAAAAAAAAAAAAAAAAAAAGAGGTCATTGTTCTCCTCTACTCATCACTCAGACACATTACAGAGTACAACGCGCCCCTTTTGGTATGTACCTCACAAGACATCTACAACAACTGGAAAGGCCACAGAAATACCTCACAAAGAGGATTACCGGCCTCAAAGAGATGCCCTACGCAGACAGTCTCAAAAAAACTCCAGCTTTCCTCAGTCGCATATCGCCTACTCAGAGGTGATCTCTGCCTAACATACAAAGCTATGTCAAACCCAGAGCTGTTGGAAATGCATCCCTTAAAGAAGTTCCAATCCCTCAGAGCTACATGCTCTAGGGACCTAAACCTCGTCACCACAATAAACAGAACATGCCGGAGAGGATAGATTCCTGTCCCAGAGACTTCCCATACTCTGGAAGAAACTACCTATCTATATCAAACAAAGCTCTTCATTAGTACTCTTCAAGAAAAATCTTGATGACTGGATGGGAAATAGGAAATTCACCCCGGGGATCACTTCTGTGGCTCTGCTCGACAGTGGCACAGGAAAATAATTTTCTTGGGTGGCAAAAGCAAGGGTACATTTTTGGCTGGGCTTGTATAGGCCCTAGGGCCGACAGCCTAGTACCTACCTATGAACCTATGTCTTAAAAGCCTACATTAGCCAATATACCTTATAGGTGTATAACTAAAGTCATTAGGTGTACAACTAAAGTCATTAAACAGCATTTCAATGAGGTAGTGGGTCACCGTTTGTAAGTACTATATATAGACATTTCAATTACACTAACAGCAACTCCAGTGTTACCAACAAACTACACTATCACTTTACATTAAATAATTCTAGGAGTTCAAATCAGTAGTATGCCCCTTTTCAGCCTTTAGTTTGGTAGAAGCAAGTTACATAATCCACTATGTCGCTTGGTTCCTTTCTTGTGACGCTAACACTAGACCACGCTAACATTTATACATTGCGATTCCGAACCTCACACTATGCGTTTCCATGTAATATGCAGTTTTATCAGTTTAGCAATACTAACAACACATATGCTCTATGTTCTCCTATGCCCCTAGTATATTTTACATTTACCTTACTACTGAATGAGCAGCAGTATTTATAAATGCAAACTGTTTAAGGCAATTGCTGGATGCTACTGCTTAGTCTAATACACAGACATACACAGACATGCAGGCAGGTTACTGTACAACTGCACTTTACAACAAAAAGCATAACATCAGCTACACTCTATATAAATGACCATAGTATCATACATTTTATTAAAAAAAATGGCTGCAATTACGTGGATAAACGGTCTTACTGCCGCAAAATGGGTTCCGCACACACTAGCAACTGGGGTGATTTCAACTGTGGTACAAAAGAGGTCGTTCATTATGCATTATGTCTTTCCTAGCCCACTTTTTATTAGTATAAAATACAACATTCTTTAAGGGTTAGGATTTACCAGCATCTGTAAGCGACTAAGAAGCATGATATGACCAATGTCATTCATTGTCCTAACTTTAATAAATTGTGTTTTCCACTTTAGAAAAAATACAACCCTTTATTAGGTGGGTCGATTGGAAGACATTTCTGGAGACCAGAGAGCTGCACTGGCAAATCTTATTGGACACAGTTAATTACCCAGAAATTAATTAGAAAATTTCCATTAATTGTTTATTGCAGTTGAAAATGGCTTCATTATGACTATTTATTTTTTGTTTTATTGAGTGACTGGATAATCTTGGACACGTGATAGGGACGGAATTACATTCAATGACTTTTTATGTGTGCTTTAAATGTTCTGATGAAGTTCTGTCATTTAAGGGAAAGAAACCACTAACAAATGCTATTTTTAATAAATTTTTGGAGTGGCCTAAATAAGAATGCCTTTGTTATTTATTTTTAGTTATTTACATCTTTGTTTATAGTGGGAAAGTAGGATAAACCCTTTTTTAATCAAAGGCCTAGGAACAAAAGCTCCACATTTAACACCAGTTTTGACATGTACATAAAATACAGTTACATAACATTACAAGGAATACAAAAATATAGGTAGGGGTACATACATGTGAGAAAAAAATTACAATATCTTACATAAACAATTTAGAATTGAAGCATTGTCAGTTTGTATAAGGATATACACTGTTGAACATTCCTTAAAAATAGACACAGGCTTATATATAGCAAACAGAGGTGCAACACTGAAAAAGATATTACATCCAATTTCTAGCAATTAACATAATGAAAAGAAGGGGCAGCTTAACTATGGAAATATTAGAAAGGGGAAGGTGGTTGATAATGAACTATAGTACGATATGCTAGTAGCAAAGCAATTATGAAACTACTACATTTAAGATTGAGAAGTGAAGTAAATCTTAAAGTGAGAATGGTTGGGGCTATTTGGACTGTTATAAGATTAGTCTTGGTAGATGAGGAAGGAGAGGAGAGTGATGAAACTGTGACAAGGGCAGTGAGACAGTGGTTGATCTAATTAGAAAAAAATAGAGACCGAGTATTACTAACTGAAATTGCATCAATAACAGGCTCTATGTAAGCTTAGTTTGAATCTTGCATAACTGCCTATAGACTTTGTGACAACTAACCAGGCTGAATGAAGCAATTGCCTGTCAAAAAATGAAGCTTTTCTTAATAAAGTGATAAATCAGCTCAACAATTCAAGACTACCAATGAGTATGGCAAAGCCATATGCCAAATATAGTTTCCCTAACAGGTACATAAAATGTCTTGTAAACTTTTCTTGAACAAACTACTAGAGCATTTCAGGATGAACTTATATTCTGCAACTTAGCTCCACAAAATGCAAAATGATGCATAAAAAACTTTTTGACTGCAACAGCTGGATAAGTTACATTGTACAGCCTGCACTTTGTCTACTCTCCTTACTCTATTCAGTCTCACCACACTTTTCATTTTCAAAGTCCTTGCAATTTCCCAGACATTGCACACTCCCTACTACCCTGCCCTCCTCCCTCCCTTCTTTCTGATGTACTCCCTACCTCCTTCCCTTAATCTTCCTTTTCTTTCAACTAAAATGTACTGCACATTAAGTTACTTGAACAATGATGGTTCTGCCTTGGCTTTTGGTATTTCAAATCTCAATTCATTACTTGGTACAACAAACAGACGTTGGGCTTGAATGGACACTTTTCAGGGGAGCTCTGAGATTATCTTCATACTGGCAGGGGAAATCTGGCCAGTGTACTACGTAAATTCTCTTAATATTTCACTACACTGGGCCAGAGGATCATTGCTACTGAGGAAAATGCTACTAATACAGTGGATGGGAACACGAGCATGGAGGACAAATCTGTCACTGTAGAGGAGTTGAATGTAATGTTTCAGGTACAAAGCAGGCATCGCAGAGGCAGCAGACTGAAGAGGTGTCAGGCAGAAGGCTTTAAGTAAATTCTTAGTAACATCACTACACAACTAACTTCCTTTCTCTACTATTGACTTTACCTGTATGATGTCCCTGTACCTTTCAATTTGCACTGTTTATGACTCTTGTCCTCTTTACACACCCTGTGCTAACCTCTATGCTTTACAACACGTTACCATTGATTATTTTTATTATATGTGCTATTTTTTATTACAAATTTTTCTTTTTGTTGTTTGGAATTGTATTTGTATTTTATCATGTTTTGGAGCTTATCTCCCCGGGCCTCTACTGAAAATGGACATATATCCAGGTAGACTAGCCCGGTCAACAAATGTAAAATAAAATAAATAAAAATACTGTCTTGCTGAAGTTTTTTTCTGAAAGATAAACAGCAGATGGGAGATATGTCAATCAGCACAGCAAGAATGACATTGTTAGACCTAGAAGAATTGCTGCTGCTAGACTTTAAGAGCTACAATGTCAGTAACAGCAGATATGAGGCATATCTAGGAGCAAAATATAAAAATTATGATTTTGTGGTACCTCTGTGAAAGGGTCAGATTACTGGTTTTCTACAACTTGCTTGTCTAATTACTTCAAAAAAAAAATAAAAAGAACAGGTACATAATAAAGAACAAGGTTATTGAGTCAAAGTTTTTTTGTTTTTTTTTAAAGTCCAGGGCATACATCCATGACCCACTTGCTGTTGGAAAAGTTGCTTCATAGAAAGTTTTTCTATCTATGATGTTGGCAAATACATTTCTGGCGTTTGTAGACGGAAAAAAGATGAACATTCAAACTTATTGCTATTCCAAAGACTAAGACTTTTCATAGTATACAAAAAGAAACTGCAGAGGTAAAAGGTGAACATATGAAAGTTTTTTTTTTTTTTTTTTTTAACAAAGTTGGAAGCAAGCACACAAGGTTAAACAGTATAATGGGAGGCATTTGTGGACTGGGGCTTGGGAGGTATGGGTATCGCTATATGGGAACAGGAGAGAAGAATATACCAACCAATTATTACCATTATAAATGGTGTAAAAGGAAACATGGGATGTAGGGGATAGCCTGCGCCCTGCTACTTTTGTGGATAAATAAAATACAAAAACTAACACTAGGGCCACGGTGGTGCAGCAGTTAGCTTTGTCGCCTCACAGCAAGAGGTTCCTGGTTCGATTCTCAGCTGGAGCGCCTTCTGTGCAGAGTCTGCATGTCCTCCCCACGGTCGAGTGAATTGAACGACATGCAGGAAGGTGCGAGCGTGTGTGGGTGTGCCTTCTTTGAAGGTTGGGTGCCTGGCTGGCAATTAGACACAGTAAAAATTTACTGCCAATCATTAGCAGACCGGACTCCTGCTGTGGCAACCCTTAACTGGGAAAAGCCGAAAGACAAGAGAGAGACAGAGAAACAAACTACTGAAAACAGGAAACAGACCAATAACTTGGATATACGCTTTTGTCTCTTGTCTCCACTAAATGTGCAACAAATTGAAAGTTCTCAAAGTTGTTGGTCTCCTTTTCCCATTTTAAATACTATTTGGTATTTATGTGGATATTTTTCAGACTGTGTTGTCAATGTAGTGTGGAGAGAAGTACATAATGCATGACATTTTGTCAAATATAAATGTGAATCTTTCTGGCTTTACTGTCCATTAACTATTGAAGAATGGGGAAAAAATGGAGAGGAAAATGTGCATGATGGCGAAACTGACCAGGCTTACTGATGTATATGATGGCGGAACTGCTGAGAGCAGACATATTTAAGAGGAGGTAAATGAATGTATGAAAACTGGAAAGTACATTTGTGTAAGCTGAATTACTGTAACAGTAGATGCTAGAGTAGACCACTGCTGCAATAGCAAAAACTAAGTGGGACATATCCTGCCAAGGATCAGATGGACTAGCCAGTCTACAAAGCTTTGGGCAGCTTCTTGCACTGTACATCTGCCCTTAGCACAACAGTATGTGCTAGTATAAGACGAATATACAGGTGTGAAAAAACTCAGAGTTTCGTACCCAAAGAGGAGGTCGAAGTTTGAAGCTCTGTGACAAGTAGCTCAAACCTACCACAGATGGTTATGTCATATCATGAGGGAAAGTATTTACTACCTCATCTTGTAAAACTATACTGTGTTCTTCACAATTACAATTGCAGCAGAGGTAACTACATGGGACGATTGCCACAGCTTGGGAAGAAAGGGTGCAGGGAAAAGGATCAGAGTCTAGAAGCCCTTGAAGGACAGCTTTTTTTGTCTTTAACAGCTAAATCCAATTTGTAGTGCCTAGTAAAGTGCACAGAAGAATAAAGTAGCCCTACCTGGGACAGACAGTTCACTCCTTTCCAACAAAGTCTCAAAAGCAGCTATAGCTCTGGTAAAGCAAGATCTGACTTTCTGATGGAAGATTGTTCCATGGTAAGAGTAGTGCAATTTGATAACCAGAGACAAACAGTCTATAAATGGCACACATTATACTAATATATATATATATATATATATATATATATATATATATATATACATACATATATACATACACACACACACACACACACACACACACATACATATATTTTATATATTACGTATACATGTGTGTGTAGACAGCACTCTCTTTTTACTATCAAAAGAGAAAAAACACTGCTTAGATTTTCTAAAGTCATTAGTCCAGTCCAGGTAGAATCTCAATTGTCTATGAATATCTACAATACGCGTAATTTTTTCTCTTATGTTTTCAGGTTCTGGACAAAACACACAGAGGTTAACGGTCTGACTTAAAGCAAACTTTACTAACTTCTGGCATACGGGAAGAATTGGTTCCAAGACATACGCATACTTGGAAAAATCACAAAAGGATGTGCAGACTTAAAGGCCTGCAAATCAGGTGAAGTCACAGCAATAAGCAGTCTTCCAAGTCAGAAAATTTCAAAGCAGCACTGACTGCAGTGTTCAAAGGGAGAAAGAGTGCAAACTTCTCCAAAGCAAAGTTAAAATTGCAGAAATGGTCACTTGCTTTCCAGGTGGCATATTATGCAAAACCCCATTCAAATAACTGTTTAACTTGGAATAAAGAGGGAAGCCAAAGGCAAACAATTGGAAACAGATGAAACGTGTACCTTTAAAAAAAAGTGTATCCTAGGCATAAACTGAGCAATTCAGAAAGGTACTGAAAACCTAGACAAATCCTCACTTGGGATGGATCTTGTTCTCTTTTTATGCCACCAACTAGGAATTTGTTTTCCATTTGGCTAAATAGTATCTTCCACTTACTTGCAGGTTTTCTAGTCTCCTTAAAAAAATTTGCACATCCTCAGAGAAAAGGTGCCTGAACATGATCTAAAAACAATGCATGCTGTCAGATGGAGGTTCTGAATGCTGGGGTGGAACAGGGATCCCTTGTCCTGTTTCAGTAAATCCCCTCTGTGAAAATTTTGCTAATTGTCCTTGATCAGATACACAATGTTGCCTGTGTCAAAACACAGTTATCAGAAGCATCTTTAGCAAATCCATCCTGATCTTTAGAACGCTGGAAATCAAACAGAAGGAAAGACAGAGAAACATTCCCATCCATATAAAAGAAAAAATGCATCTGTTTTATAAGACTTTTTACAAAGTGTCCTGGGATAGAACTGAATCACTCAGTTGAGATACGAGACAATAAAATCTACTTGGGGATTTCTCCACAGGTGGGCAAAATCTTAAGAACTTATAGGTTCATAGGTTCATACTAGGCTATCTGCCCAAGGGCATTTATAAGCCTAGCCCATAGTTATGTGGCTTTCGCCACCCCTTTAGTTTGAATAAAAACTATGCCTATCATTTTGCTGTGCCTCTGTCAAGCAGTGACGCTGAAGTAATCCCTGGGGTATATCTGCAATCTCCCATCCATTGGTCAAGATTCCTCTTGAACAAGACCAGAGAGGTGCTCTGCCTCACATGTACCGGGATTTTGTTCCACAGCATAGGAGTCTCTGGGTGATGAATCTGTCCCTCCAGCACGTTCTATTTATAACCGTGTCAAGGTTTAAGTCTCTTGTGGTTCTGAGGGATCTAGATTTTTGAGGTGAAGCATATTCATCAAATCTGGGTTTGACATGGCCTTATATGTCAGGCACAGGTCACCTCTGAGCAAGCGGTATGAGACTGAATAGAGCTGGAGTTCTTTCAGTCGGGCAGCATAAGACATATTTTTGAGACCCTTTATCCTTTTGGTGAGGAACTTTTGGGGCCTTTCAAGCTGCAGCAGGTGTCTGGTCAGATACATTCCGAACGAGGCATTGTCCTAAATCATAGGTCTAATAAGTGATGAGTACACGGGGACGATGACCTCCCTTGATCTAGATGTGAATCCCTTCATGATCAGGTGGGTGATACAGAAGGTTTTCCTAACTACTTTAGCAACATGAGTGTCAAACGAAAGGCTACTGTCAACCTGGGTTCCCAGATCTCTGATGACTTTTTCTGTGCTCAGTGGATTGCCACCTATATGGTAGCTAGGGGTAGCCTTGTTTTTCCCAAAGGGTATGACTATGCATTTTTTGGCGATTAACTTCAGGCCATGGCTCTGTCAGCAGTTATCCATTTCTGTGAGGCCCTTCTGGAGGATATCTGTGTCAGATGTGTTTTCGACTATGGCGCCCAGTTTGCAGTCATCTGCAAACTTTGTCAGCCATAACCCTCCTGTGTTTGCTTGTACTTCAGAAAAGTAGATGCCGAACAAGAGTGGACCCAGGACTGAGCCCTGTGGGACACCACTTGTGACAGGCTTTGAGTCTGACATGGCTCCAGCAACTCTGACCCTGTGGGTTCTGTCACTTAGCCAGTTTGCAACCCATCTTGTGATGTATGGGTTTACATTCAAGCTGATGAGTTTTTCGATGATACCTGAGTGGGGTATTGTGTCAAGGCCTTTGCCAGGTCGAGGTAGGCTGTATGGACTGCCTTTCCCTCATCAATGGTCTTGGTGACTGTCTCAAAAAGTCAACCAAGTTTAAGAGGCAGGATCTGCCTTTGACAAAGCCAAACTGAGTTGGATCCAAAGTCTGCAAGTTCCCTATGTCTTTATTTATGAGTTCCATTATGATCCTCTCCATGGCTTTGCAGATAAGGCTTGTCAAGCTAATGGGCGGTAATTTCCAGGGTCTGTGGAGGCACCGCCTTATGAAGTGGGACCACAGTCGCCATGCGCCACTCCTGATCCAGAGGTGAGGCTAAGATTAAACAGCTGTCCTAACTGTGGGTTTAATTCCTCATTGAGTTCATGAAGCACACAGCCGGGGACACCATCCGGTCCCATGGATGCTGTGTTTTGCCTTAGTGAGGGCAGTTCTCACCTGGGCGTTGGAGATGTTTGGGGGCTACAATCCTCTGGAATAGATATCTCTCCTTTGGGGAGGGGAGAAGTTTGCACTGAACCTGTCAGCCAGTATGTTGGCAATGTGTGTAGGTTCAGTAATTTTCACATCATTTTGAACTAATTCTGAGCATATCTGGGAGTTTCCTCCTAGGTTTCTAACATAGCTAAAGAAGGCCTTATGATTCTCTTTAGAGTCCTTGTGTATTTTTCTCTCAAAATTTGCCTTGGATGATTTTATGAGAGCTCTTAGTTTTTACTTATAATGATCAAAGGTGTCTTACCTTTCAAGGATTTTGCTCTATCTTGTAGTAGCTTCCTCCTTTTGTTGTAGAGCTTGTTTATGGCTGGGGTCCACCAGACTGGACGCTTGCCTTTGGTACAGAGAGTCTTAGTTTTGTTTGGGATTGCCTGATCCATGCAGTCCTGTAGGTGCTGGTAGAAGGCATTTGTAAGTGATTCAGCGGTTTGAGTAATGTTTACCACTGGCTCAGGGGCCTTAAAGGAGACCACACTAGTTTTTAGAAGTGTGAAATCGGCTTTTGAGAAGTTTTTCACTGTGGTCTTTTTGTTTCAGGTGGGGCGGATGAGGACCTCCAGCGAGATTAGTTTATGATCTGATCTCACCAGTGAGGGGTATACTTCGTGTTGAACATTTTGATCCCATGTTCGTGATGATGAGATCAAGTATGTTTTCTCCTCTTGTGGGGATGGTGACTAGTTGTTCCATGGCATTTGAGTTTATGAACTCCAGGAATCTTTGGGTTAGAGTGTTCGGGCTTGAGTAGTGTTCCCAGTCTATATTAGGGTAGTTAAAGTCACCTAGTATGATGGTGTTTGGAGATACATTTATCCTCCAATGTTTTCAGGAAGGCCATGTGAGGTTCCTGAGTTTGAGAGGGTGGCCTGTAACATGCTACAAATTGCAGAGCAGTCTTGCCTATGGTTAATTGCACCTGGATGGTCTCCGATGCATCATTGCCACCAACCTTGAGGTGTGGGTGTCCTTTATGAATATGGACACCCTCCTTTCTTGGTGTTGTCCGGATTTTGGGGCCGGAACACATGATATGAGGTGAAACCTGTTAGTGCTGGGGTGCTCTCAGGAGCCTTGAACCAGGTTTCTGTCACAGCACAGACATCGATGTTCTCCATATTGAGAAGGGCCTCGAGTGCGTGCATCTTGAGATTGAGACTTCTGGCATTGAGCAGCATTACCCTTAGTTTTTCCTTTTGGTGTTCTAGGGTGGTAGGTTTAGAATTTGAGCCTTGCCTAAAAAGGCACTATGGGGTGGCAAGAGCCTTTGCCAATATCCGGAAGCCCAGGGTGACAGGTGCAAGCCGCAGCGTGGCTTGTCCAGCATGTCATCCCAGGCAGACAGACATTGGATCCTTTGAATGACACCAGAATTTAAGCCAATTATTAAAGCTGATCATCTTATCACTGTATTGTGGCATCATTCTAGGTGAAGGTAGGATACTGCTCAAGGTCAGGGTCATACCTGCCTGGGCTACATAATCAGAGAGCTCCTCGATGTCCCTTTCATGTAGTCCAAGGAGGTACGCCTCAGGTCGCTGACACCAGCGTGGACAATGACTGAGTCGTACTTGTACCTGCTGTTGAGAGACCTGAGTGCTTGCATTATGTGGCGGATTCTAGCGCCTGACAGGCAGCTTACTGTGACCTTCTCTTTACTCAGTCTGGTGAGCGGACGCCAGTGTGTCTGACTATGGAATCACCAATGACAAGTGTGTCTGGCATTTTGTTTGGCCTTAAGGGCTGTGACTGTTTGACACTCTGACTGTGTGGTCTATGTGTTGCATGTGTTGGGTCGTGAGGTGGTAGTTGTTTGGGTGTCTGCTTTGGTGGCCTCTGCTGTTTTGGTAAATTTTTGATCAGAGCCTCCGAGTATGTCTTTGTGTGAGTATGTGTATGATTTGAAGTTGTGATGGTACCATGTGTGACTGGGTATGTATTGTGTGTGGTTACCTTCTCCTCCTGTCTGGTCTTGCCAGTCCTATGTTGAGAGAGCTCAGCCTCCAGTTTGGCCGTATAGTTGCATCTCTCGCATGTATTTGTGTTTTGTGGGAGAAGGAGAGGATTGTCTGTGTACATGAGGCAGTTGTAACATTGCCTCAATATTCCCAGGTTCACCAGTTGAGCTGGAGAGGACACTAGCAACTGATCCACATACTAGAAGTAGTAGATAAAGAGACTTTCAAAGGACTCCGGGAAGTGGGTTTTAGGCTGGTGGGGTACTATCTATAATAAGAGTGCTTTATCAAGGTGCAAGTACTGTAGGAGTAAGTGCAAGGCTTTACAGATAGAGAATAGTCTACTTGGGAATCAAGTAGAGATGAACTTTTCAGTTATAGGATATGCTGGTTAGATCAGCAGTACAGCTCGAGGAAGGTAGTTTTAAGGGAAAATTGGAAGAGTGGAATTTAGATGGCCCAAATAGTTTAACCTTGTTTAACCGCTGCTCTTGTGTGCAACAGTGGTAACTCAGCTCGCTCGGCGCGTTTTAGCGTGTGTGGTTTTATAGCAGGGGCTGAAGGGAGCTAGGAATTGGCCCAAAGCGACCAATGGACTACTAGTTTCTGGCTGAAACTTCACCAAATCAGACAAACAGTGCTTCCCACTCCCACTGGTAAGCAAAGAAACTTCCTCCTTCCTAATAAGGCAATGGATCAGTAACAGGAACTAAAACAAAGCCCAGGGATCAGCAACTCTGAAACTGGACTACTCTAGTTCAGTAAGGAAAACAAGAGTTTTTTGTTTTATTACAGAGACAAGGAAAACAGACAGTAATTGCTGTAAATTGGCTAGCGACTTTAGTGTGTAGCCTACAGAAACAATTTGCAACAATTAGTAACTTAAAGTGCAATAAACAGTGTAAAATGCAGAAATCACTTAAAGTAGCAATAAAACAGGCTAAATGCAGTTGCTAGCTTAAATAACAGTGGAAAGCCACAAAAAATACTTATATCTGGTAGAAAGTCACTCTTTAGCTCTCTGCTGCTTGGATCACTCTGCAGGCCACCACGAGGATCTGTGCTGAGTTGGTACAAGCTGGAAAACGTGTTTAGCGTGTTTTATAGCAGGGGCTGAAAGGAGCTAGGAATTGGCCCAAAACAACCAATGGACTACTAGTTTCTGGCTGAAACTTCACCAAATCGGACAGAAAGGCTGCTCAGTGCTTCCCACTCCCACTGGTAAGCAAAGAAACTTCCCTCCTCCCTAATAAGGCAATGGATCAGTAACAGGAACTAAAAACAAAGCCCAGGGATCAGCAACTCTGAAACTGGACTACTCTAGTTCAGTATCGCCTGAAAACAAGAGATTTTTTTGTTTTATTACAGAGACAAGGAAAAAAAACAGACAGTAAATGCTATAAATGCTGTAAATCGGCTAGCGCACTTTAGTGTGTAGCCTACAGAAACAATTTGCAACTCTGGGATAACATCTACTTGTGCGACTAAAACCAGAAAAACTAGTAGACATAAAACTTTGTTAAGCTCAGTCACAATAACTTCCAAAAATCATGAAACCCAGGGTAGTGTTCAAAGCAACAGACAGGTGATCCTCAGTAATAAAAAAAAAAAAAAAAAAAAAAAAAAAAAAAAAAATCAGAAATACTTTACAATGTTAAACCCATCAGCTTTTATATATTTAGAAGTAGGTGTGGAAAATATATGTATTCTTTAAATTTTAAACCAGCCTATTCCAGGCAAACAATATAAACAGGATTGTAAAACTGCATTTAAGAACAGCAAGTACCCACCCCCACACACTACTACTGATTAGATCCAACTAAACCCTAGTTAAGGAAAACACTATTTGCAAACCACATTCCAAACTCCGGTATTAAGAAAAAGGATAACATACATATAAAAAGACTGACTTTTCATACCTCTCAACTGTACTGAATTGCTCAGTACTTACTATTGTTAAATGACAAAATAATGGGGTGTCACGAATTCCTGAGTAGCCCCTTCAATTCCCCATTTTTAATTTATTTGTATTACTTTTATTTACGAGTTTAAAAGTTTAGTTATGGCCGATGTCACCACACATCGCCAGCATATCCTGCAATGTCATCAACGTGCATGGACGTGTGTGATGACATCAGCTTTGTTTCAGAGTTCGATGTGCTGTAACATCCGAGACCGTGACATTCTCGCTATAAGACTTTGAGAAGCAGAATTGGCTGTGATGCAACTGAAGTGTCAAGAACATTTTATTTTACCATCCCAGTAACTTTTTCTGCTGTACTGAAGCCAGAAGGCAAGAGAGACCACCACATTAATAATCCCAGCCTAATGAGTTAAGGCAGCCGGAATGGCAAAACTTTGAAATGTTGGGCATGAATACTTGCAAGTAATATGGTATGTATGCACAATGTAGGTAAAAATGGCAGATAAAGAAAGCAATACCAATAAAATGATTTATTATTAATTATTGCTCCCACACTCATCGGTGGATACCCAGTCTAACAAACGGGCAACAATAAACAAAATGTCTTTAGTTTTGAGACAAATGACTGCTGCACAGTTTGTGCATTTGTGCCTGTGGAGCGTGGATATAAAAGTTAAGGTTACAAACAAAGACCATTACATGCACTTCTGTCATTCATTTCCCTGCCATAGGAATTTGGAAAAATGAAAGGCCTGGAACAAAGGTTTTGTTTTTAGTGATGCAGCCTCCGATTGCCTGATTTCATCTCAGTAGTTTGACCGGACAACAGGCACCTAGTTCTCTTACCTGCCCCTGATTTGTCTCAGAATTTTACTGCGTTTACTGCACTTCCGAATTATTATTTTTTTTGTTTTTAATTAAGTTGGTGTTTTTTTGTTTTAGACAGAACTCAAGAGTATTACAAAGCGTAAATAATAATCATTACACTTAAAGCCTTACTACACCTGTAAATACATGCATATCAGTCTAATAACTTTGTAGTCACTAAATATCGATTTTAAATTTGGTCCCTGATTTTTGGTATTTGTCCATGGTACGCTTTTACTTTCACACTAAATAAAACTTCAGAACTACCAAAGACAAAAACAGACCACAGCTCCAAATCGGATGAGACCAGGAATACGATGCAAACTGAGGAAGTCTCTAGTAGGAGAAGAAAGCGCTTAACCAAAACAGAATAAAGTTTAATTCTTGGAGTATGCATCGTATTCCTTGTCTCATCTGATTTGGAGCTATGGTCTGTTGCATCTTTGGTAGTTGTGATGCTTTTACTTTTTCCTGATAGGCATTACTAAGTCAGAAAGCAGAACTAGCAGTGTTGCATCTTTTTGAGAAATACAAGTGTTCTCTGGACCAGAAGTCCCCAAACCACCAGGCTGCCAAGCACAGAGTGAAACGAAAAAGGGAATGTGTACGATTGTGTTTGTGTGTCTGTCTGCGTGAGTCAAATCGTGCATGAAAGCAGAATGTATGTGTTTGTGAAAGAAGAAATTGTGTGTGTGTGTGTGTGTGTGTGTGTGTGTGTGTGTGTGTGTGTGTGTGTGTGTGTGTGTGTGTGTGTGTGTGTGTGTGTATGAGGAAGAGTCAGCAGTGAGATGAATCAAGCAGTTAGTTTACACTCGCTAAGCAGCGCTTTTGCTGTTTAGCGAGTGTAAAAAAAAAAAAAAAAAAGTCAAGGAAACTGAAAAAAAAAATGTATGCATCTCTGTGCACGCGCGTGATTAACAGCCGTTTAGTCAACTGTGTAAGAAAGAATTAGTAGCCAATTGGTACATGTATGAGATGGAACAATTCTTGAGGTTGGAGAATATGTCTTACCCAGTGTTTGTAAAATCTCAGTTAGTATATGTATGGGAGCACAGGAGCTTGCCCCCTACAGAAAACTATATATTTTTTCCCCAAGTTGTAAATTTTACATGCGCCAAGGCTATTTTTTGATGCATGCATATTAGCATGTCTACACTGGCATTTTCGACTAGTTGAAGTTTTGCTAGTTCACTCATATACATATCTGGGCTATTTTCACTTTGTTACGCAGACTGCTTTCAGGGGTCTGATGTCTCAAGATCTTGAGTAATCAGGGATATGCAGTGGTAAAATAGGCAAGAACTCCATGAGGCACATTTAAGATATGGTGTACTAAAACATGATCATATGCTCAAATTTACAATATAAATTACACACAGTCTTCTGCTGAAGCATTGCACCCAGAGATGGTTTTAATGCATCACAGTAGATACAGCAGGGGCGGCTCGTGGCATCGGACTGCCGGACTGCAGCCCCCTCAGCTAAAAAAAAGAAAATGTACCTTTTTGTGTAGCACAGTATTATTTTTTTTGGTTTACTTTTACTTAAAAATTACTTTCTTTGTGACAGTTGGTCTCCGAGTCCGCGACTCGGATGTATGCGCACTTTAACTGCCTCAGGTTGCGGCGATTTTAAATAAAGATTTTTTTTTGTTTTCATTGCAGCCTGAGGGACTAATTAAGACATCATTGTGATGCCCAGCAGTCTATGCGGTTCCAAACTGCATAGAATTGGAAGGGGCTTGGACTGCGACGTCCGCAGGCACGTACATGATGTGCTTGCTGGGCTAAAGGCTGCTGATTGGTTGTCGCTCTCTTCCCGGGCTTTATGTGCTGGGAAAAGAGCGAGAATCAAACAGTAAGCCAGTTGTGGGATTGATTCGATCGTGACTGAGTCAGTCACACAGGAAGGATTTTAACGCCGACACTTATTAATTTGCCATTGGATTTTTTTTTTTATTTTGCTGAAGAACAGAAGAAAGAAGTAGTAGAAGAAGAAAGAAGTTAGAAGAAGAACAGAGTGAAGGTACAGAAGTATACCAGGTAAGTAGGAAGGGTAAGCTAAGGGTAAGCTAAACGGCAGGGAAATATTAGAGGCTAGCATTGCTGCCTCACAGCTACTGGTTCTCTTATAAGGTTTCTAGATGAAATGCCTTTGTGTGGAGTCTGCATTGTACCCCAAATGAATTGCTGGGTACAACATTGCTATATTTCTTGGAAAAGTGCAAGCTTTTAATTGCCTAATTAGAAGCACTGTTTATAGATATGGATCTCATAAGAAACTAAATACTTTAGTAGGTCAAATTAAGAAAATAAAAAAAAACTCAGGAAAGATGAGAAGTTGAGAAGGAACTCGGGCAGCATGGTACCACAACAAAGACAGGCTGGTTGTTGTTCTAATGATGGGAGATAAGACATTGTCTGAACTAATATAGCTAACAAAAAAATGTTCACATCAATGTACTATATGATTTTTTAGCATGAGAAATCAAGTTTCATCCTTTTCTTTTTGCCTTACAACTCAGCTGATAGAATTCAGTCATTATGAGGTGCCACATAGCCACAGATAATTTGAGTCAGCTGTGGGTTTTGAAGGTGTTTAACAATAGCTATGCACACACATGATTCTATTCTACTATGACTCAAATTGCACATCTGTGATTTACACAAAATCAGACTCATTGTGGCTAATGTGAAAATACCAAATTACCAGAGTGGGCTCTACCATCAGTCCTGCAGCAGGAAGGTGGTGTTATAGAATTTTATTATTATATTATCTGCAGCTACAGGGATGTGGATATATGGGGTCTGGTGTTTCAGTTACAGGTAAGGAGTGTGTGAAAATGCCATATACTGGTGGTTACACTCATGGTGGTGTGGTAGGGAATATCTCAGGCTTGAACCCTGTACCTTGTATGCAGGTGTTAAAGACCTGAATTCCCTACCCACCACCATTTGTAAAAAAAAATGCAGATTTTTGCCTCATATTTGATCTGATCTGTTCCTCATAATGTCTGTGGTTTGTAAATGGTGCAATGCTTGGTATTTGATGGTGCAATGGTAGCATTGTTACCTCACAGCTGCAGGTTCTCAGGTTTAATTCTTGGCTGGGGTGCCTTCTTTGTGGGGTCTGTATCTTTTCCCTGTGTTTATGTGGGTTTGCTTTTGTGTCCTCCCATGTTACAAAGACATGTCTGCATTATTTCTTCCTGGGCCTCTGCTGAAAATTGTTTTACTGTTCCAAGTCAGACTGTCCTGATTAACAAATGTTAAATAAAATGGACAGGCATTTGAATTATAGACTTCAGGTTTCTGAATGTTTAATTCCTTACATATTTGATGGTGCAGTGGTAGTATTGTTGCCTCACAGCTATAGGTTTTGTGGTTTGATTCTTGGCTGGGGTGCCTTCTGTGTGGAGACTGCATCTTATCCCTGTGTTTGTGTGGATTTGCTCTGGTGTCCTGCCATTTTACAAAGACATGTGTCTACAGTATTTCTCCCTGGGCCTCTGCTAAAAATTGTTTTTGTTCCGTCAGAAGTAAAATTGACAGGCATTTGAATTTCAGACTTCATATTCTTCAGAAAATACATAGTAAAACAACCTTTTATTCTAGCAATAAATATATAGTAACACAACCTTTTATTCTAGCAATTTTCTAAGTTTATAAGATGACTATTTGAAATTTGTCCTTATTTTGGGACTGCATTACCCTATTATTGGCTTTGTCCAGGTTTTTTGTGCTAAGGTTGACAGCTATGGCAAGAACTGAATTCACTGAATATGTTTGAGGGCTGTATTCCCTCATTACTGGATTTGTCCAGGTGTTTTGTGCTAAGAGGTTGACAGCTATAGTGAGAACTGAATTCATTAAATGATAGCCATTTAAGTTTCAGTCTTCTTCTCTTTCACAAAGCAGCTGATTTGGCGTAGTGGTATGTTCTGACTCTTTTGCACAGGGACCTTGGCAGTAAAATGTATGGTGGTAACACAGCATTTTATTCTAGCAGCTTTCCAAGATTATACAAGCAATGTTTAATGTATCCCTGGTTTTTGCCCTTTTGACCCACCCCAATAAATTTGGCTTTTCCCAGATTTCTTGTGCTGCAAAGTTGAGATGCAGTTGAGTATTGAGTAGATTTTACAAGGAGCTGAGAGCTGCAGGGGAAGAGAAGTTTATTGTTGATTATGCCAAGTCAGCTCGCATTGCTAATAGCACAACAGGTTGTGTACTTGCTTTTGATATAGAAGGTTGTTGGTTCTACTCCCATAAGGGGTGAATGCTGTCGTACTGAAAGTTAAGATACTAACTATGAGCCTGTTATCAGTTTGCCATCTATTTCCTATTGCAATATTACTAGCCTATTTTTAATGTAATTTAGGCAATTTATTCCTCAGGGGCATCAGACACTATTTTTCGATGAAACCATGAAATATAAAGGTGTTTGCTAGCAGCAACCTCTTCACTACAGATTTATTTAACGTGGAATTATTTAGATGACTTTTTTACTACTTCAGAGATTGTGCATATTTACTGATAATGGTGAACTGTAGAATTGTGCATATTTACTGATAATAGTGGACTGTAGAAGTCTGAGTAGATTTTTATGATGGAAATGTTCTGAATTGGGCAGTTTTGTCATTGGTGCATGCGTTTTGCTTCATTGTTTACTGGAAAAATGTTCAAAGCAATAGGAAGGTGTATCAAAGAGCACATGCATGCTTCATATGCAAGGGATCTATGATTTTAAAACAGCCCAGAATTAATCTTTATCTGTCACGGGTAAAATGTATTTTCTTTGAATGTGGGTTTCAATGTTGTTTCAATGAATGTGAGTTTCAAGGGCAGAGAAGTTTTAATGCCAAGTTTGTTTAGCAGATGTCTTAGTGTTTGTGCTGTAAAATGCAAAATAAACTTTCAAATGAAGTTCAAATCATCATAGAAGTAAATCAGTATGCACATTAGTGTTTATGGTAAATGGAGTGAAATAGCCAAGTAATGGCTGCAGGGGGAGGCTCCATTCGACCATGGTTTTGTGAGGGGGAAGGGAGGCAAACTTAGGCAGCCCCAGCTGAACTATACCTCCCATTCAACAATCTGCACAGCTTGACATCATTACTGTCCAGATTTTCAAAGAATGAATAGATTTTTTGCTTTTTATTTTTGGTTTGTTCCTCATAAAATTTATGTTTTTTCTGGCAAATCATTTAGGAATTAATTCACTAAATAATGACACACTGAATTTCAGACTTCATAACCTTCAGAAAAATGCATGCTAAAGTAAGACCTGTTCTATCAACTGTCTCAGTTTATACAAGAGCAATTTTTAGTACTGTTTATATGTTCCCCCAATATATTTGGCCTTGTCCAGATTTATTGCATTACAGGTTGAGAGGTACATGCAAATAAATTGCTTTATAGAATTAGGCATAGCCAAACCTCTCAGCTGTCCCTGATTTTGGCTCAAAATGTTGCTCTTCCCCCTAATGATCCCTCCGCAAAATAGCAATTTTGGAAGAAAACATGGAGGGTTTATAATTAAGAAATAACTAATCAGATTACTTTTATTTCAGAAATGCATGTAGATTACTTTATTTTGTCAGCTGCTCAAGTTAGCAGTACTGATATTAAAGTGTCCCTTCTTTGACAGGTTCCCAGCTGTATTGTGTTATTTTATATTTTTACATCCACATTTTTGGTCCATTTTTCATAAAATTGTGTCTTTTTGGCAAATTAGTGACAAATCATTAAATACTGAAGTTAGAAAATAATGACAGACATTTGAGTTTCAGATTTCATACCATTCAGAAAATTCATACTAATGCAAGACCTCTATTATCTTTCTAAGTTTATAAGAGCAATATTTTAAAAATTGTCCTTATTTTTGGGCCTTTGTCCCATTTCTTTGTATGGCTTTGTCCAGATTTCTTGCTCTGAGGTTGAGAGGTATGACAAAATGTGTCAGGGCCATCACAAGTCAGCCAGAGACATTTCAAACTGTAACATACTTGTTGCACCCCACTCCCCCATGTAGTGACTCTGGATGTGTCGAAGCAAGGCAAGGAGTAGTTATGCAGTGTAAATGTGCAGAGTACCCCCCCCCCCCCATCCAAGGTAGACACAAGTACTAGAGTGGCTTTTCATCTGTCCTTGATTTTTACAGAATGGTCTGTATTTTGTCATATTTTTTGTACTGTTGATTTATGCTTATTACTCAAAGTACCTGTTGCTCTGTGTTTAAGTAGCAATACTTTAATGACCATCAGGTAAGCTTGGCTGAGATTGCAAGATGCAAGTAAGCTTTAATAAGCATACTGTTAAAGAATTGCCAACATTGAAAGCCTTTCTGTTGCCATGTAGAGAATACTTACCTAGATAATGTATAAGCCTTGGGTATTGAAATGCATATGACAGTATTTGTAATAAAAGGACAGGATTACATTATTTTAAGAGTCTCATTATACTTGGAGACTTCAGTCATCTCTGCAGGCTTTACCCGTAAACAGAATGCCAATTGTGTGGTCCATAACCTGTACAGTAATCCTTTTAAGCAATGTATCTTGAGCTTATTTCTTGTTTGCTTTTCATTTTTTACTTTGATCATGTTTTCCCCATGAAACAAGTAGATGTCAGGCAGCAGGTCTTTTTTTTTTTTTTTTTTTTTTGGATAAGGAACATTTTTACAAGTGGGGGCATCAGAGATTTCTACTTTCAGCATGTTACTTGGAACTTTAATAAAGCTGAATATAAATTATAATTAGAACTGCAGTGCAAGAAGTGGTTTGAGTTGAGTGCTGCTTGTTTTTCTTATACTTGATTTTGACTGGCATTCCATTAATGTATTTAAAAAAAGTAATTAAATTTTTCATGCCTCACAACCTTTTTTGTTTCCATCTAGATATTAAGCTGTCATGCAGTTAATGCATTGAAATATTTTTATTCTTCTACACTTCATTTTGTCTTGATTGGACTCTCATAAGGACGGTTTGGCACCCAGGGCAATATATTTAGTTTTTGTGGTTTTGAGCATAGCTCCTCCCCTTTCCAGTTGGCCACACCCCTTCCCATTGGCCCCACCCATTCAGCTGTCTCCTGCAGCCCCCCTTTGATTTGAAGTCACCAGCCGCCACTGAGATACAGAGTAACCCTAAAATATTAGTTCCAGAAGACTGACCTTTGAATAGACAGTGGCTCATCATGGGTCTGGTGACAGAAATCAGGAGTGTATCCAGACATTTTCATCTTGTACTGTTACATCCTCAATTTATTTTGCGCTTAAAAACACACACATTTCAAAGTTTGTCCCCATGTTCTTAATAAATGTTTGCATAGTTTTCAAATGAGTATTCCTGTCTCTGGACAAGCTATGTACAGACTATGTGGCACACTAGTTTACACAGCTGTAGAAATAATGTGGCCTGGAAGCCATAATGATTCCGAGAGGTATTTTGTACAAAGTACACACATTTGTGTACAAAGAGTATGCCTGACAACAGCCTTAATGCCAGACTTTTACTAGCTATAATCATGTTATCTTGGTCTCACCATTATATTATTCTCTGAAATGATCAGCTTATCAAAATTTGTGATACATTCCTAGCTTAGGGACATACCTATCACCTTCTTTGCTGAATAATTATGGACAAAGCCAGAAATAATGGGCGAGGAAGATCTGGAGAGAGAGAGAGAGAGAGAGAGAGACACAATTTTAAATACTGCTCTTATTAGCTTAGATAATTGCTAGAATAACAGGTTTTGTATTAGTATGTATTTTCTGTGGGATATGAGTCTGACTTTAAAATGTCTATTTGTTATTTACAGACTTCAATCTTCATGTTTTCCCACAATTCCACTGGAGTGGATGACGTTACATAATTATAGATGCAAGTTGTATGTTAATCAGCATACATATTTATGGCCAGTTGTACCCACTTTTCATGGGCCTTTGTCCAGATTTTTGATGTTTCCAGGTTGAGAGGTATGTGACTTAACTAAAATCACTTTCGGCTAACTAATGCAACTGTGAATAAACTGAAAAGGAGGATTTCAGTTCATCTTTCCGACATCAGACATAAATGCCAGAGAAATGTCTTATCCAAACACTTATTAGAACACCCCAGACATTCTGGTTTTAAACGTATCATTCTGGACTGTGTGGAAATGGAGAAGCTTGAAGGGGATGTCTGTGTGCGTTTTGGAAAAAAAAAAAAAAAGAATTATGCTGGCAGCTGAAATTAAATGCATTCAGAAAACCAGGACTTAACTGCTATTGCTCTATTAAGAGTGTGTTGAATTTACGTATGCGGACACAAAATCTGTAAAGGCTTGTTAGGGAATTTTTAAGGAAATATTTTTATGTACTAAAGGTACCAAAACGCACTAAAAAATGATGTGTAGAATGTGTATACATTTATACAAGTTTTAGTTACTATAACCTCAATTCTACTTTGATTTCATTTAATACACTACACTGTTGCATCACATCAAAGATTTAAATGGTAAATTCAAAATGCACTTTTTTCATCCCTCTATTACCATAAAGTATTTGTGTAATTCCCCCACTTAACTTACTGGTGCACACTTATGCACACACCTGCACACTTTTACACATTTAGTTTATTTCATCAACTGTTTTCTGTATTTTTTCTACTGATTTTCATTGCAGAATTTTTTTTTTGAGGCTGTAAAGTGAAAACGGTCATGACAGGTGTTTTTCAACTGAGCTGTAAACACTTAGTTTTTATGCGCACTAACGTGGGTGGATGTTTATTACACATGATTACACAAATATATTTACTGTATAGTGTTCTAATTAGGTAACATTCATGTTTAGATAGCAGTGTGTTTTTTCTTTCTAGTTAGCTCTTTTTACTTCTTGACCTATGCATATGATTTTAGCTCATCACAGACCCAATGAAGGCTTTATTGCATTAGTTAGCCGAAAGCGATTTTAGTTAAAAGTTAGTTGTTTTATATGTATGTTATCTTTTTCTTAACACCTGATTTTGGAATGTGGGTTGCAAACAGAAAGGTAGTGTTTTCCTTAACTAGGATTTAGTTTGATCTTATCAGTAGTAGTGTGTGTGGTGGGTACTTGCTGTTCTCAAATGCTCTTTTCCAACCCTGTTTATATTGTTTGCCTGGAATAGGCTGGTTTAACATTAAATACATACATTTTACACAACTACCAAGTGTATAAAAGCTGATATGGTTACCATTGTACAGTATTTCTGATTTTTTTGTTACGGAGGATCGCTTGTCTGTGACGAATAAAGGCTTGTTGCTTTGGAGCACTACCTGGGTTTCATGATTTTTGGAAATTATTGGGACAGAGCTCATAAGTTTTAAGTCTACAACTTTTTCTGTTTTCTTTATTTCTTCCTCAACCTCGTGTTGCTGAGGTTGGAACAAGACAAATTCCTGTGCTTGTTCATTTTTTTTTTTTTTTATCTACTTGAGCGGGTCTATCCGGGATCTGCTTAAGGCGTTTGTGGTATTCTGAACAGACAGGATCCATGCAGCCTGACAAGTACTGTTGTTTTGAATTACCAGCTCCTGTCTAATCATGGCTAGTCTGCACAAAGGGGTACGACTGTGTCCCCCTTGTGTATATACCTCATCACTGTGGTGTAATCTGTTATAACAGGGGTCCAGTGGACCATAAAAGTGACTTACAACTTTTAACTTTTGTTATAACCATCATCTCCTTTAGATTTATATGCTTGTTTCTGAAATGAGGATCCCACAACCCTTGAACATTGACGCCTTGGTAAAAGCCCCTATGCAAAAGTCTGAAGCATCTGTCATGTCTAATTGAGCAGGCAGAGGAGGAAAAGAATGGGAGGCATGGACTTTAAAAAAAAAAAAAAAAAAAACAAATACTCTTTTTAGGCCAATCAAAAAATATTTAATTGTCCCAACACAGAAGTTCTTTCTTGATGAAATTGATCGTTGGAACTTAAAATGTTTGTGGATGAAGATGCTACAGCCAGATGAATTCGAGGAACTACTGGATTTCTCTCGTGTATTCTGGTAAATGGTACCATTTAGATGGAGGAAACCATGCAACCCAGAATTCTGAGTAACTCTCTTGCAGTGGGCATGCTTTGGAAGGCCATATTCAAAAAATTATTTGTGAGGTAAGCTATGGCTAGAATAAGTGTTTAGGAGACACCCTAGAAACACTAGCCTGCTGTGAGACTGTTTCACAGACTGCTTGAGAAGTACTGTTTATCAAATTAAATACGGAAAAGATGAACAGTAAAATGAAGTGCACTTCGGGTACCTTGGACAGAAAGGGCTGAGAAGAGGCAATCGCCCAAATATAGAAAATATGTATGCCCTAAAGTTTTCAAAAGGCTAAAGCTAGGTCTAAACACTTTGGGATAACTCGTAGAGTAGTGAAAAGGCGAAAAAGCAAAAATGCAAACCGAAAGTCCAGTCTCAAAGTCAACGAATCTTTGAAAACACCTGTACATTTTGTGACTTGGGATATGCAAGCAGGCATCTTTTAAATCCAGGGTGGCTAGAAATACCTTGGGATACAGAACAGGAGAAATGTCAACAGAATGAACATCTTGGACCTTGGAATCAAAAGAAAGGAAAGGAGTTTAGTTTTGAAAGGTACAAATTTGGTCTCCATGTGCCTTTGTTCTGAGAACCAGGAACATTCTTGAATAAAAGCCATTGCCTCTTTCAGAAGGAAGCACTGATTATATCCCGAGACAGAAAGACTATCAAATCCTTGCTAGCTACAGATCCCCTAGCATGAGTCTGGAAAACCACACCTCTTCCCTAAATCTACTGGAATCTCAACATTCAGTCTAAGACCATACTTAAAGATGGCCTCGACTACTCTATAAAATGGGAGGCTTATATGATCCATAATTCATTTGCTCAGAAGTTTTTGGACTTTGTCAATGCAAATACCCTGCAGCAACTAGTTAGCTCCCCAATTAGAGATACAAATTTCCTAGATCGGATACTCACACACATGGGGGATGCTGCTCCCCCTCCCATGCATTAACTCCTCCTGGTAAGATCTGAACACAAAATTATCTCCTTGAGTGTTAGAACTAACCTAGAACCCCCCATCAAACTCCAAACCTGTTAAGAACTTTGCTTGAAGTAATTGGCCTCAGCAAAGTGACAGCTTATTAACCTTCCAAGCCCCTCTGAATCCGGATGACACTGAGGTCTTCTCTGTGCTGTACACAAAAGCACTGTACAACCACATTCGTAGCTGCACAGATGACAGTACCTGCTCCGAGTCAAATCTATTACTACTGGCAAAAATAAACCACCCTGATGGACCCTTAACATAAACAGTGTATTCAACAAAAAGAAAAAGAAATTCCTCCCATAAGACAAGGAGCAAACAAAAGTGCAAAGACATGCACCAATCTAAACAAAAAAAAAATTAGACAGCTGGTCAAATCTGCCAAAACAAACTATAATGCAACGATAGCTTCTAAGGTGAACAATAACCATAAGGCTTTTTTTTTGTTTTGTTTAAATTATGTTAGAAGCCTCAGGAGAAACACAAAGCAATGTGCAGAGTTAATAACGAACAAAAACTGTTATACCCAGACTGAAACTATAGCAAACTTGCTTGCCAACAAGTTCAGTTGATACTTCTCCCCCTCACCACCTCAATCATACCTAAAGAAATACGCACACCCATCCCTCTACTGGTCATTATTTATTTATTTGCAGTTTGTTTGCCAGGATGGTCCATTGGGCCACTAGGAGCCCTGGGGAGAAAAGCTCCAGTCAAAAGAACAAAAGTTACTTTCAAAGCAAGTTATAACAATAGCTAGTACAGTAATTTTTTTTTTTTGTTTTGTCTTTCGGCTTTTCCCGGGTTAGGGGTCGCCAGAGCAGAAATCCAGTCCGCTAATGGATTGGCAGTAGATTTTTACATGCCGAGTTGCTGGTCCTGACGCACAACCTTCAACAAAGGTATGCCCATTCACGCATGTCTCCACACAGAAGACGCTCTAGCTGAGAATCGAACAGGACAACGTCTTAGTGTGAGGCAACAATGCTACCGCAGCACCACCACCGCAGCAACAGCTAGTACAGTAATACAGGTAATAAATGGCATTAGTGAAATACAAAAGCAAGCAATCTTTAAATAAGAAAATAAAAGTGTTCTGCAATCATAATTAAAAGTGTTCTGCAATCATATTTATATACAAAATCTGTTGATTGTGTAAGACCTTTATAAGAATCCATTACAATCACATTTAATACAAAATCTAATGATTCCAACAGATGCTTAGAGTTAAGAAATCATAGGGGAAGTTTGCAGATATGATGGATCATGGGGGGTAGCTTAAGTTGGGGGACTTTATGCAGGATGGGAACAGGAACATTCCCATTGGGATGTAAGGTGGGAGTGGAGTAATGTTGTGAAGGAGGAGAGGCTGCTAGTAGTACAGATTGGTGTAGGGAAAGAATTCCACAGGCGAGCTAGGGAGAAGGACAGAAGATGATTGCCTGGTGGACGAGAGAGTTTGTGCAGTTCAATCAGATTTTTGGAGTTAGATCTTGGGGATCTATTGGGCAGATTCATTTTAAAGGTGTTGGCAAAGGAGGAGCAGAGAGAGGGGCTAAAGATAAGTTTGTGTGCTTGGGTAAGTTGAATATAGGTGAGGTAGTTGGGTAGTTCTAGCCAGTTAAGTTTGTGAAGGGCAGTGCAGTGGTGTGTAGAAGATCGGTGGCCTGTTGCAAATTTTGAAATTTTATTGGAACAGGAGGAGAGTTTTGCTTTGACGGAGGATTGTAGGTTAGTAAGGAGTGGGGCTCCATATAGGTGGGATGGGATATTACAAGGGAAGAGACCCTTACTGTGCTTGCTAAAGCCAAAAACACAGCCTCCATGGGTCCCAACAACATTCCATTAAATTCCAGCTCCCTCTTACCTATTTTCTGTACCCCAATGTGCAACCATCTCTATTGGTGAAATTTCCTTTCTCTATTCCCATGTTGGCTTAGACCTTAGAATACTTTTTGCAAATTTACAAATATAACATTCTGCATGGTTTTTAATCTAAAGGACCGGCTTCCAAAATCCTACTTTCTCCTTGAAGGAAAACTCTACCCTAGAACTAAAAACATCTGTTTTTTTTTTTCACCCCGTTTCCTGACCTATTTTGACACCTCAAAATCACTAAGTGCTTAATTTGTAATTTTAGCTCATTTTCCACAATATGGTTACCAATGGGGCTTGATGTATCAACGTGATCTTGTTCTCCCTCAACCCTATTTCCCATAATGCTTTGCATGACTCATGTCAGACATAAGAAAGTAACGGAATTCCATGCCACTGACATAATGAGATATGCGAGAGGCAGTGTTATCTTTGTTACTGTCTGTAAAAGGACTGCTTCTTTTCTGTCTCTAATCATCCTCATTTATATTTGGCTCAGAGCTGGTTTTACACTGTACTTAGAAGTTATCCAGCTACAGCCAGAAAAGTAGCTAAATCACAGGTCCTTCTTCAAGGTTTTCTTTTATAGTCCAAGAGGAACTGATTCTGCAAGGGTCGCTCAGTGCAGTGACGGTTTTAACACCTCTGCAGTAGTGTGGGGGGAGGGGACTGTCAATTTCTCTTGAACTACAAAAGAAAACCCTGAACTAAGGCTTGTGATTTAGCTACTTTTCTGGCTGTAGCTGGATAACTTCTAAGTACAGTGTAAAACAAGCTCAGAGCCAAACATAAATGAGGGTGATTAGAGACAGAAAAGAAACAGCCCTTTTACAGAAGGTAAAGATAACACTGACTCGCAGTAAATCCCATTATAGGTCAATGGCATGGGAATTCACAGTTACTTCCTTATGTCTCGCATGAGTCATACAAAGCATTATGGGAAAGAGAAAGGGTCAAGGGAGCACAAGATCACACCGATACATCAAGCCCTATTGGTAGCTATGTTGTGGAAAACAGACTAAAATTACAAATAAAGCACTTAGAGTGATTTTGAGGTGTTAAAAATAGGCAAAGCAACAAAGAGAGTGAAAAAAATATATATTTGTTTTAGTTCTAGGGTGGAGTTTTCCTTTAAATACCTGAAGTCCCCCACCTCCTGTTTCATCATCCCCCATTTCCACTTTGACACATTAACTTTTTGTGTTGTGTAAATAAGCTTTAATTGCATAACTCCAAAAATATTGCTTCAAATCAGGTAATCCTAAACTACCTTGTTTTATGGGGGAGAATCAACTTATCCCACTTAACCTTTTCCTCTTTCCCCTCCTAAATAGATATCTTCAAATCTTAATTATGGCCTACAACTTCTCCTCAGGTTGATAAAACTACAACTGACCTGCACATAAAACTAAAGGTACTAGAAAACATTTTCACTGTTTGCATCGATAAAAATATATACCTGACGTGTATAAAACTAAAGGGACTAAAACATTTTCACTGATTGTATCTTACTTTACCCATATCCATAACCAGTTTCCAGTTTCTTAATTTTTATGTTATCGTTTGGTTTGGCCTCCTCCCACATATCTTTAGCCGCCATAACAGAATCCTTTTTAACCCATACATCTAAATACTTCGTGTCTCTATAAATATGGGTACCGCTGAACCATTTCAAGTGGGGGTACATAGTTTACGGCTATAAGCTTGGTTTTACCTTCATTTATTTCATATCCTGAAATGCCTTAAAATGGTCTCAAAATACACCACAACTCTTGAGATTTCCTTTTTTTGGATTTATCAAAATAAAAAATATAAACTGCAAATAAAGCTAACTTCTCTTGGTTACTCAGGAACATGTTTTTTTGGGGAATGCAATAAGTTGATAGATTTTAAAAACTCCACTTCAAAGTACTTGGACAGAAATACTAACGGAGCAAATTACTGTAACTTAAAACATTAGTCAGCACCTATATCCCAGACAAAAGAATTGCCTAAACATATTAATGTCCTACAGAGTTTAATCCTGTTGGCTGCCAAAAAGCATTTGCTAGAAAAAAGAAATCAAAATCTAAACCAACTGTAAGAATTATGGAATGATGTAATGGAGGAAAAAGGAATTAAATGTGGAAACTATAGAAAAAGGAAGGAGTAAACTACATAGAAATAAATGGAATCTGTGGGAACAACACATGCAGAATAATGGGAGGAGGAGGAGAAGTGAACATTTGGGGAATACGGAACTTGAGCAATCCATAAGCTGAATAAACTATACATACAGAATGCATGAAAATAAAAAAAAACTTTGTTTTCTCTGTTATAACTGTGTGTGTGTACCCATTTTACTCTAATCTGTAAAGTTAAAATGGGTGTTAGAAATACAACAGGAATTTTCACCAATAGTGATTAGATCTCTTATGATCGTGTCTGACTGGAATACAATCTCACCTATTTGGTGCAGAAAACTGTTTTGTTTACCAAAATGAACTCTAATTTGAGACCATTCTCCATGCACCAGTTGTTAATGCGGTCTAACCCCTGCTGGACAAGTCTGTGGAAGATCAACTACCACCACACAATTTATAGTTATCTGCAAACACAAGAGAACCATAGGCCTGGATTGTTGGCTTGAAGATGTGAGAAACGGATGAAAACAGGAGAAAACACAACACTGTACCCTGTGGTGCACCATGGATATCTTATTTTGCTTTCAATGGCACCAGCAATTCTAAGCACATGGGTTCTGTCAAACAACCAGTTAGTTACTCACTGTAAGCATGAGGATTTACAGTCAAATTTACAATTTTATCAATAATGCCTGCATGGGAATAGTATCAAAGGTCTTGGCAAGGTCTAGATATGCTGTACGGGATTCCCTTCACAAGCTCAAAGTTTCAAAACTTCAAACTGCAAATGGCCGAGACCATAAGAATGAAGTTTGGAATTTTCAAACATTTTGAATGGAGACTGCCATACAGTGCAGAATGGGAAATGTACTGTTTTCCTCACTGTAGTGCAATTTCGGTGTTGGTATATTTATTTAGCAGGGGTGGCTTGCTCCCCTGCAAAAATGTAAAAAAAAATTTTTTTTTTTATTTAAATTTTTTTAATACAATTTCAGTGTTTCAAAATTTCGATCTTACGGTCTCAAACATTTGCAGTTCAAAGTTTCGAAACTTTAAACTTCTACAGTATATACATCAGATCTACTTTACAACAACCATCCACTACTTCAAACGGACTTATTCACTGAAATTAAGGAAGTTAAAGAGGAAGGACCCTCCCTTGAAAAAGCCAAACAGATAAGGGCCCAGGGTTAAGAGATTTTCAATATCCAGACTAATGAGGTCTGAGAAAAAAATGTTCCACAACTTGACATGCGAGGCTTGTGACACTTGTGGATCTACAGTTATCAGGGTCTGTGGTTGGGCCACAATTGTCCAACAGCATTACAACAGCCATTTTCCAGACTTTTAGAAAGTAACCACTGGACAGGCTAAAATTACACAGGTTAAGTAGGGAATCGGAGAGGCCACATTTGGCAGAGACAATCAAACAACCTGGTAAGTCATCTGGTCCCATGGAAGAAGTGTTCTCAGCTTTTGAGAGAGCTGATGGAACTTGTTCTGCAGATTTCCTAGACACTGCATTCCCCTTTATCACTGTTCCATAGCAACTAAACAAGGATGGAAAAAAATTGCACTAAATTTGTCAGCTAGGATATTAGCCATTTCCTTCGTGTCAGACTGGACAATATTACTATAGACTAGCTCTGAAAACTGAGCATCAGTTCTTAACTTTCTGACCAATAAAACAGCTACTATACCCAAAAAAAAAAGAAGTTATGTACTCATCATAACGTTCCATGTTTGTAGTCCATCTCGCCCTTCATTCTTACATATGGGTTTGGAGCCGATCCTCAGCTCCGACTCAGCCAATTACAAAGCTCAAAGTCTCTCAGTTGGCTCGTGGCAAGGTAGGTATCCCACAGTGCACTAGATTCCCAGATCTTGTTTGCTGCCGACTATAAAAAAGTAATAGAAAAAAATTTCCACAAGGAACAACAAAGATGAAAGGTCTCCACCTTACAGAAGAGAAATAGTATCTTGTCTCCAGATCCTCCAAGGATACATGGATGGGGGTAGGTGGGCGGATTCGTAAGAATGAAGGGCAAGATGTACTACAAACATGGAATGTTATGGTGAGTACATATCTTCTTTATGTTCTGTAGTCCTATCTCGCCTTCATTCTTACATAATGTGACAGCATCCCTAGTACCTTTTTCTCGGGTGGCTCACGGGAATATACTCCTAAGAACCATGAAACCAAAGGAGGCTCTACCCCTTGAGGCCAAATCCAATTTGTAATGGAGTAATAAAAGGTATGAGAGGTAGCCCAAGTTGCTGCTGCACATATACTTCAATTGGGACTTGGCTTGAAAGACAGCGGATGTGGCTAGGGATCTGGTAGAATAAGAAGTTATGTACCTACCATAATGTTCCATGTTAGTTGTCTTCTTCTCGCCTTCTTTCTTGCTGGATGGGTTCGGAGCCGATCCTCGGCTCCGACTTGGCCTATATTATAGCTCGAGAGCTACATTTACCGGCTCAAGGCAGCCCTATATCCCACAATACCATGCGCTAACTCCCCAGATCTCGTTGGCAGCCAACACATAGTATAGCTTTATTGTTACCAAAAAATAAGCCTTTATATAAAGATATGGTCTTCCTGCTGGTAATACTCATGATACGGATAACCCTGAATAACTATGCATCATGAAAGAGAAGGACTCAGGGACCTTCAAGTCTGTCCAGGCTAGGGGGCAGGAGGGAGGGACGCAAGAAAGAAGGCGAGAAGAAGACAACTAACATGGAACGTTATGGTAGGTACATAACTTCTTAATGTTAAGTTGTCTTTCTCGCCTTCATTCTTGCTGGATGGGACAGCATCCCTAACACCTAGATCCTGGGTGGGTCAATGGAACAGACTCCTGAGTACGTTGGAACCAATGTCAGCTCCATTTCTGGAGGCTATATCAAGTTTGTAATAGGTAATAAAAGTATGTTGAGAAGCCCATGTAGCTGCTGCACAAATGGCATCTAATGGTAACCTTGCTTGAAAGGCTGTTGAGGTTGATAGTGCCCTGGTTGAATGAGCCTTAGGTCTTGAAGGAAGTTGTTTGTGTCTCAACTCGTAGACAAAGGTAATTATGGATGCCAACCATCTGGAAAGAGTTACCTTTGATACCGTAAGTCCTTTCTTTCCTTCAGCATAAGAGAGGAAGAGCTGTTCTGACTTTCTGAATGGTTTTGTCCTGTCTAGATAATACCGCAGTTGACTATGAACATCCAAGGAATGTAGTTTCTGTTCAGCCCTGTTTGAATAATTTGGGAAGAAAACAGGCAAGTCAATAGTGTGGTTCAGATTTGATTCAGACGAGACTTTTGGTAGGAAGGAAGGATTCGTTCTGAGAGCTACCCTGTCTTTATGAAAAACCAAATAAGGGGGACGGACAGACAAGGCCTGAAGTTCCGACACCCTTCTGGCAGATGTTATAGCCACCAAAAACAGAGTTTTCCAAGAGAGAAGCTTGAGGGAACAAGAAGCTGCTGGCTCAAAGGGAGGGAGAATTAATGAAGTTAACACTAAATTTAGATCCCATTGTGGAGGAGGATCCTTAATGGGAGGTCTGAGCAAGAAGATGCCCTTGAGGAAAGCTTTACAGAGTTTATGGGACATAATATTGGTTTCCGAGAGCCCTACATGAAAATTGGCAATGGCCACTAGTTGTACTCGGATAGTGGCCGACAATGACCCTGAATGAAAAAGCTCCGCCAGAAAATCTAGAACTTTATGAACTGGTGCATTAAAAGGATCTAAGGACCTAGCTTCTGCCCAGAACGGAAAACGCTTCCATTTACTCGCATAAGTCTTCCTAGTATTGGACTTATGGGAGGCAAGAATGATATCACGGACAGGAAGAGAAATAAAAGGAAGCGTGGCTAAGGTTGGAAGTGGAGCAACCAAGCTGTGAGGTTGAGGGAGTGAAGAGACTGGTGCAGCTTGCCAGTCAGATGGGTCAAAAGGTCTGGAAATGGTTCCAGATGCCAGGGCTGTTCCAGTAGAGGACGGTGCAGGAACGGAAACCATACTTGTAGAGGCTAGTACGGGGCAATGAGGATCATTTTGGATCTCAATGCGGGTGCTTTCTGAATTAACTGCGGAATCAACGGAAAGGGGGGAAAAGCATATAGAAGACCCAGAGGCCAATCGTGGACAAGAGCGTCTCTGGGGGGATGGCCTGGTAGAGGGAAGAGTGTGAAGAAGTCGAGGCACTTGCTGTTTTGAGGTGTTGCGAAAAGGTTGCAGCAAGGCTGGCCCCACTTCTGGAAAATTCTCTCTGCTACCGCTTGATTTAGAGACCACTCGTGAGGCATGAGAATTGTTCTGCTCAGTCTGTCCGCTATTACATTGGACCTCCCGGGGATGTGCGTTGCTATCAGAAACCGCTGAGAGGAGATCGCCCACTGCCAAAGTCTGAGTGCTTCTCGACATAGGGGGTAGGACTTTGTTCCGCCCTGCTTGTTTATGTACCACACTACAGACATATTGTCCGTTTGAACTGCTATAGTCCCCGTGGGAAGAGAGTCCTGAAGGGCTTGCAACGATAAAAGCACTGCTCTCATCTCCAGGACATTTAGGTGCATGTGGCATTCTAATTGTTGCCATGTGCCCTGGACAGTCCTGCCCTGATAGTGCCCCCCCACCCGATCAGGGAGGTATCCGTTGTCACCGTGGCAACTGGAGGGGGAAGAACAAAGGGTCTGCCCTGAAGAAGTTGAAGGGAGACCATCCACCAGGAGAGGTGTTTTTTGCAAGTTGGGGTTATCAAAATGTTGTGAGTCATTGGGAGCCGTTGAAAGGACCACTGTGAAAAAAGCACCCACTGGAGAATTCTCACGTGGAAGCGGGCTAAGGGGAGAAGGAGAATTGCCGCTGCCATGAGGCCTAATGTTTTCAGTACTAACTTGACTTGAATTCTGTTAGACTGAAACAGAAACTGAACATTCCACCGTATGCCTGTCACTCTCTGAGGTGGTAATGTTGCAGACATTTCTGTGGTGTTTAACACGGCGCCTATGAAGTTTATACATTGACAAGGCGACAAGGAGGATTTTGCGAAATTTATGGAAATACCTAGTTTGTTGCAAATGTGAATGGTGTAATCCCTGGCTATGATAAGATGCTGCTTGGTGGTAGCGGTAATGAGCCAGTCGTCTAAATACGGAAACACCTGGAATCCTTTTTGTCTCAGATGAGCAGTGACCACTGACAAACATTTGGTGAACACCCGGGGGGCTGTGGTGAGACCAAAGGGCAGGGCTCTGAATTGGTAATGACTGGCTCCCAGCCGGAAGCAGAGAAACCTCCTGGAGCACCTGTGTATCTTTACATGATAGTATGCTTCCTGAAGGTCTAACGAGCACATCCAGTTGTCTCTGCCCAAGAAGGGCAGAATGGACTGCAGCGTTACCATCCGAAATGTTGTCTTCTGCACAGACATGTTCAGTCTGTTGAGGTCCAAAATGGGTCTCCAGTCTCCTGTCTTTTTTTGGTACCAAAAAGAACCTGGAGTAAATTCCGGATCCTAGCTGGTCTGCTGGGACTGCCTGGATGACTCTTTTTTTTCTAACAGCTTTTTTATCTCTAGCTGTGCCTGACCCCTTTGTGCGGGTGGTACGTCTGGGAGGGGTCTCGGCGATTGGATTGGAGGGGAAATGAAAGGGATTTTGTAACCCTCGGATATGATTGACTGTACCCATTTGTCTTGAGAGAGGGATTGCCAGGCTTCCGGGTACAGAGATAATCTTCCCCCGACTGCCTCCGAAGGTGGACAGTCTGGCAGCTTCTCAGGGATGCTGAAAGGGTTGGTCAGGGTAGGATTCCCTGGAATTAGAAGTTATGTACTCACCATAACGTTCCATCTGAGTAGGTGACTTCATTCGGATGCAACCTGTGGGGTATCGGATCCGACCTCGGATCCGAGCCGGCAATTCAAAAGCTTAGGCTCCGAGCTCCTAGCTCCTCCCTCTTACCCATAACCCCTTGCCAAGCCCTGACTGACCTCAGATTGAGTTTGCCTCAAAATACTGACAACAGTACACTAAAACAGCATAAATACTCGCTCTATAAAGGTCAGGGGGATGGAGGGGGGGATGGTTGCATCCGAATGAAGTCACCTACTCAGATGGAGCGTTATGGTGAGTACATAACTTCTAAATCTGAAGTAGGCAGACTTCATTCGTCTGCAACCTGTGGGACAGAGTCCCTAGCTACCTGAATCTTGGGCGGCCATCATGGAAGGATGTTCCGGAGCACCGCTGAGCCAAAGGATGCTCTTCCTCTAGAAACAACATCCACCTTGTAATGAGAAATAAAAGTATGAGGCGAGGCCCAAGTAGCTGCCGTGCAGATATCATCCAATGAAACACGGGACTTAAAGGCGGCTGACGTAGAAACTGCCCTAGTAGAATGAGCCGTAACCCTCTGAGGAGCAGGTCTGCCTGAAGTGTCATATGCCTGCAGAATACAATTAACAATCCATTTAGATAGAGTGACTTTAGATACTGCTTTACCCAGAGCAAATTTAGCAAAGGAGACGAACAGCTGATCTGATTTCCTGTGGCCAGCTGTTCTGTTAATATAAAAACGTAATTGTCTATGAACATCCAAGGAATGCAATTTGTATTCTCCTTTGTTTGAGTACTTGGGAAAAAACACCGGCAAATTGATTGACTGGTTAATATTGGATTCAGAAGAGACCTTCGGAAGAAAAGATGGATTGGTCCTGAGGCACACCCTATCAGGGTAGAAAGAAAGATAAGGCGGTTTGACACACAGAGCCTGAAGCTCAGACACCCTTCTGGCTGAAGTGATAGCTACCAGAAAGGCAGTCTTCCAGGAAAGGTATTTTAAATCAGAAGAAGCTGCAGGCTCGAAGGGAGGAGCAGTAAGGGCCTGCAGGACTAAAGACAAGTCCCAAGGCGGTACAACCTCCTTGACTGGAGGCCTTAACAAAAAAACTCCTTTGAGAAATGCTTTGCATAATTTGCGTCATAAGGGAGCTGTGTCATGACCAATGTGATAATGCGAGATAGCTGCCAATTGTACCTTAATCGTGGAAGAACTAGCCCCTTGATGAAAGAGGTCTGTTAGAAAATCCAGCACCGCTGACATAGGTGCTGAGAAAGGATCCAAAGTTCTCTGTCCTGCCCATATAGAGAATCTCTTCCATTTACTCCGATAAACCTGTCTGGTGGAAGGTTTATGAGCAGCCACTAGAATGGCCTTGACCGGTGAAGAGATACCGGGAGTCCTAATTAAGGTCGGAACTGGAGCAGCCAAGCTGTCAACTTCAGGGTCCGCAGATTGGGAACTGACATTCCCAGAGGGTGAGAGATGAGATCCGAAATTGGATCCAGAATCCATGGTGGATTGATTTTGAGAGACCATACAAAGGGGAACCAAGGTTGTCGAGGCCAGAATGGGGCAATGAGAATCATTCTGCTCCCCAAACTGTTGGCTTTCTGCAGAAGCCTCTGCATCAGAGGAAGTGGAGAGTAGGCATAAAGCAGACCGGGAGGCCAAGCATGCACCAGAGCATCCTCGGGAACTCCTGGTGGGGAAGCAGAGCGAAGAAATTGTCGCATTTGGCGTTTGAGGGAGAGGCAAAAGATCGCAACAGGGTTGCCCCAAGCGGCAAAAATCTTCTTCGCTACTTGAGGATTGAGGGACCACTCGTGTGGAGAAAGGATAGTGCGACTGAGCTTGTCCGCAAGGATGTTGGACTTTCCCAGAATGTGCGTTGCTATCAGAAAGCGTTTGGTGGAAATTGCCCATTCCCAGACTCTCATGGCCTCTCGACAAAGGGGGTAAGACCTGGTTCCTCCCTGCTTGTTGATATACCAGACTACCGACATGTTGTCTGTCTGAATCGCAATAGTCCCTGAAGGAAGAACGTGGTGAAGTGCTTGCAACGCTAGGAGCACCGCCCTCATTTCCAGGACATTTATATGCAATGACGTCTCTGTGGGATTCCATGTGCCTTGGACAATCTTTCCCGCAGAATGCCCCCCCCCCACCCGAGGCAAGAAGCATCCGTGGTCACTGTGGCTCGGGGAAATGCAGCGCAAAAAGATCTCCCTGCCAGGGGCTCCGGAGAAAGAAGCCACCAAAGAAGGGAGTCCCTGCACGCTCTGCTGACCGCAATCGGAGCGTTTAGAGACGAACAAAGAGGAGACCACTGAACTTGAAGGGTCCATTGAAGAACCCGCATGCGTAAACAGGCATGAATGAGAAGCGGGATAGCTGCCGCCATAGAACCTAGGGCCCTCAGGACCGAAGCTGCAGTTGGAGATGGTTGCAGGATCGCTGTCACATGACACTTCAGGCTGGCGATACGGTCTGGGGTGAGGAAGGCTCGCATTGATCTGGTGTCTAGTCTTCCTCCTATGAAATCTATAATTTGAGTGGGATTCAGAAAAGATTTCTCCCAGTTGATCGTGATGCCCAGCCTTGGTGCTAGTTGAAGAAAGTAATCCCTGGCTGAGCACAGAATATGCCTTGATGATGCCGTCAGGAGCCAGTCGTCCAGATGCGGAAAGACCTGTAATCCCTGGAGCCTCAGGTGGGCCGCTACCACCGCTAGCACCTTGGTAAACACCCTGGGGGCTGAGGTGAGACCAAAAGGGAGGACCCTGAACTGATAATGACTGGCTCCCAGCCGAGCGAAGAAACCTCCTGGATCGTCTGTCCATCCAAATGTGGTAGTACGCATCCTTGAGGTCTATGGAACACATCCAGTCGTTCTCCCTCAAGAGGGGGAGTATAGATTGCAGGGTGACCATCAGGAACTTTGCTTGGTTACTGACAGGTTCAACTGGGAAAGGTCTAAGATTGGTCTTAAGTCCCCGTCTTCTTTGGCACCAAAAGAACCTGGAGTAAAACCCTAATCCGGTTTGATCTGGGGGCGCTGGATGGCTCTTTCCTAGCAGCTGCTCGATTTGATAGCTGCCGCCTCCTTTGGTCGGGTGGAACATCTGGGAGGCTACGAGATTTGGGAATCTTGAATAGGGGTATTGAATATCCTCTGGATATAACTCGAAGCACCCAACTGTCTGTTGTTATGGACTCCCAAGAAGTCAGGTGCATCGAAACCGCCCCGACTGCCTCCAGAGGCGGACAGCCGGGCAACCCTTCAGGGCTGCTGCGTGGGTCTCTCAGAGAAGGGTACTCTGGACCCAAAGTTGCCAGGAGCCCCCCTGCCTCTGGCACGACGACCTCCCGTCCTCCTCTGCCACGGAAGGACTGGTTATCCGGAGCAGGTTGGGACTGCTGCGACTTCGGAACCACATCTTCTTCTGTCCCTTTTGGTTCTTAGAGAAGGACCTCTGGGGAGCTGAGAAGCGGACTCCGACGGCAGACAGCGTCTTCCCGTCCTTTTCGCTCTGGACTAATGTCTCGCGAACAGTCTTGCCAAACAAGGCAGAACCATCGAAAGGGGCATTCGCGAAGGTCGCCTTGAAGGGCTCTGCAAAATCACAATGGCGGAGCCAGGCCTGTCGCCTCATGACTAGGCCTGCTCCGCTGGCTCTAGCAGCTCCCTCAGTAGCATGAGACAGTAGCCGCATAGATGTATTGGAAACTGATCTTAGAGTGGCCATTCGGGTGGAGTAAACCTGTTTATCCTCACTCGAGATGGACTCCGGGGGAGATGCAGCGTATTCTTTAATCAGATCCCGCTGCATCCTAATGACATGTGCCATGTAGTTCAGCGCTCTCAAGGAGAAGGTCGCTGAACTAAAAACTCGCTTCCCAATGCGATCCATCGAACGGGACTCCTTGCCCGGAGGGACTCTCCTGGGCCAATTCCCTCTTCGTGGCTGCAGCCATCATCATGGCATCTACTGGGGGACCCTTACTCCAGTGGGTGCGGTCTGATGGAGGAGAAAGAATGCGGTCCGGGCGCTTTGGGATGGGCTCAATGGTGTCCGGATCCTTCCACGCCCTGATGGAGATAAGATCCACCAGGGGTCAGCAGGAGGGGACACCCAAGAGGTAGAAGGGCCCGCCTCGAATGCCTCCAAGAACACAGACTCGTCCGAAGAAGCCTTGGGGGCAGACCACCCCCCCCCGATCCTTAACATCTCCATGATGTCTCCAAATGAGACGTCCTCAGGGGGTGACCTAGGGGAGCCTTCCCTTCATCCAAGTCCGTGTCTTCAGTAGCGGACTCAGGAGTCCATGTGCCTCCTCTTGCACTTACGCTTCGAGGTACTTCATCGGGGCTGTCCGAGGAGTACTCTTCAGCAGTTGGATGTTCCAAGGGAACCACTTGGGACATCGAGGCGGGCTGTCCCTGGGACCGGCTGGTGGGGCCTGGCCCAACTGCAATGGAGTGCGGGAAGGAGCCGTGGCAGCGACCGGGGGTCCGGATGTCCTGGACAGTGCCCTTTCCATAACGTTGAAAGCCGGGGAGCCAGCTTCTCTAAGCCCGAGCCGACCCCCACCGGATCCGGCGTCGGATCGAGTCGGAGCGAAACCGTCGGATCCGAGACCAGTGTGCTCCGACCTGGGCGGGCCGAAGACACACCAGCTCCCTCGGATCCGAGGCTCGGCCCTCGGCTCCGAGAGGGTCGAAGTACCCGAAGCACTCAAGGGATGGGACGGATCTGAGGTGCGCCCGACCTATCGGATCCGACCCACCCCGGATCCAAATCTGCACGGCGCCGATAGCTCCGAACCCGTGGTATGGGTCGGAGAAGGAGCTAAGGCGAAAAAGGTGAAGCCCCTCCGGATGGGGGCTAGGAGCACTCCCATTTGCATTTGGGCCTGGATGAATTTCCTCATCATCCGGTCCATATCAGCTTCGCTCATAGAAAGGTTGATCTAGAGGAGGCCACGAAGCGGACCTAGAGAGCCGCCTCGGTGACCTCCTGGAAAGGCTAGCCTCCTCCTCCTCGGGTCCAGGAGAGAACCGTGGGGAGGAGGAAAGCTAGAAGGCACAGGGGAGGCCCGCTTAGATGGAGGAGCCGAACTGGAAGTTTCGGCTCTCCTCTTGTGGTGCTTCTCCCTGTGCCTCTCCTTCTGTCTTTCCTTAGAAGAATCCTTCCCCTCCGGCAACTTTGAGGGAGGTTGAGTCCCAGCCGGAGGGGGAGAACTCACAGCAACAGGTTGCTGAGTGGAAGGGGCAGAGGCCGAAGCGGTATCTGGGGGTAAAAGACCCGCCAGCACCAACTTCGACCTCCGTTCCCTCAAAGCCCGGGGGTTGAACCCTGCACCAAGCATTTAACGCACCGAGTGTGGCCATCCGCTGGGGATAGCTTATGGCCACACTCGGTACATTTTGAAAACACAGCCTTATGGGCTTCCGACATAGTAACCCTAAGGCCTAACACACAACACACACAAACACTCATGAAAACCCGATAAAATTAAACAAAAAGAGAGAGGAAAGCCTAAACACACTCAACACTAACTGAAACAAGAAAGAAATTAAAGATTTTGAAAACTTTTTTTAGTCAAAAACTCTTATCTTTCACCAACGCCAGGAGCTCTGGAATTCCGTAGCTACTCGAAAAGCGGCAAATGAAATCTGAGGTCAGTCAGGGCTTGGCAAGGGGTTATGGGTAAGAGGGAGGAGCTAGGAGCTCGGAGCCTAAGCTTTTGAATTGCCGGCTCGGATCCAAGGTCGGATCAGATACCCCACAGGTTGCAGACGAATGAAGTCTGCCTACTTCAGATCCCTGGTTCTGTGGACCCCCTCTGCCCCTGGGGCGGCATCTATTATTGTTCCCCCCTCTGGCTCTGGGGGGGGGGGGGGGGAGTTCACCATGTGCGGCAGGTGAGACTCCCTGTGGTTTGCGGAACCACATCTTTCCACCCTTCTGACCTTTAGGGTATGGTCTAGATGGTGTGGAAAAGTGGACTCCCATGGCAGAGAGAGAGTCTTACCATCTTGCTCGCACCTGTTGAGGGTAGTCTTCACCTGAGGTCCAAACAACTCTGAACCATCAAAGGGGGTGTTGGTGAAGGACGCCTTGAAGGGATCAGCAAAATTACAGAGTCACATCCAGGCGTGACGTCTCAATGCAACACCTGTGCCTGCGGCCCTACTCGCTCCATCGGCTGCATAAGAGATAAGCCGCATAGAGGAGTTGGCAATGGAATTCAGGGTAGCCAGCTGGGAGTTAATCTTGTCCTGATACCCCACAGCAGAAGGATCCTGTATGGTTTCACCCAGTTCTTTGAGCAAATCTCTATGAAGGTGGGTGAAATGACAAATAGTTCAGCGACCACATGGCAAAGGTCGCTGAAGTACACGTCCGCTTACCGTACCTGTCCATAGTCCTAGAGTCTTTATTAGGAGGATGAACAGGTACAGAAGGATCAGCTAATTCCTTCTTAGTGGCGGCTGCTACCACCATAGCATCTACCAAGACACCCCTGGTCAGAAATGGTTTGTCTACCAGAGCAGAAATAAATTTAGAAGGCCTCCTAGGGGTAGCTTCCATCGAGTCAGGAGCTGCCCACGCCTTTCTGGCCACTACTTCCATCAGTTGGTCAAAAGGAGGGGACACCCAGGAGGTGGAAGGGCGAGACCCAAAAGCGTCAAGGTAAACCGACTCGTCCTCTGAGGGTTTGAAGGTGGACCAATTCCCCCTCTGTTTCAGGATCTCTAGGATGTCTGAAAAGGAGACATCCTCAGGAGGGGGATCTCGGGGAACCCTCAGACTCATCCAAGTCGGTGTCCGAAGTGAGAGACTCTGGGGAGTCCACGTGCTTCCTCTTGCACTTTCTTTTCCTAGGGGGTGCCCCTGAAACTTCAGGGGAGCCCTCGGACGAGGAAGACACCCCCAAAGTGGGTACCCTACGCTTTGGATCTTTGCCATCAGTTTCAAGAGGATGACCAGAGACCGTAACAGGCACTGCAGAGGGAGAAGGTGAAGGAACCAACCTTGGAGCGGACACCGGATCCAGCACGCTCCTCATCACCTCAAAGGCTCCCCTATCAGGCACCGAAGACAGCCCTGGCTCAGAGGATACCAGGACCGCCCCCGGCGCCGACAGAGAAGGCTCAGAGAATGATGTTGGGGCCGAACTAACTAGAGCCGATGCTCCGAGAGGGAGAACGGGGTCGGACAAGGGTCCAATGCCACTCTCCCCCTCGGAGCCGACGGAGTCCCGGCGCCCGGACCTCTCCATGGACGGCACCAATGAAGAGGTCAGAGCCAACGACGTCGGAGCCGAAGGTGGTAGTATCAGCTCCGACGTGGACAAGGTCCTGGTTCCGACAAACTCTGGCTCCGAACTCAACTGAAGAGTCGGAGGAGGAATCGAAAGTGGTACCAAGGGAGCCACAGTCTGACGTGATGGGCTTTGAATTATTTGGGCCAGTGCCTGGGACTTCAGTAGTCTACCGACCACCCTCTCAATGTCATGGTCGGACAGCCTGGAAGACCTGGAAGAATGAGTCCTATGACTCCGCTCCGACAGCAAGGGCGATCCTGGAGCCGATCGAACGGACTCCGAGGGCGATCTAGAGCGCTTGCGCGCTGTTGTCAGCTCCGAAACGGGTTTTGGAGCAGGCAAAGTCTTGTTCGCATCGGATCCGACTGGAGCACTTTCGATTCTGCCAGCCGTCGACTCAGAAGCCGGAGCCGAGGGTTTGGTGGGCTTGGGCGACTTCCCCGAGCCAGACTTAGACGGGGAGTCATCGGGCTTCAATAAGCCCCTCAAAATCAACTTATTACGGCGCTCCTGCAGGACTCTTGAACTAAATCCGTGACAAACGGAACAAGAGTCCTGCAGGTGCAAAGGTCCTAAACAATAAACACAAGAAGTGTGACAGTCTGTCAGAGACATCTTCTGACAGCACGAGTCACACTTCTTGAATCCTGAAATCTTAGTGTCTTTAGACATTATGGTGGACACTAAAAGTCAACACAGTCAGCACTCAAACTCACACTCAAACTCTAACACAAGGGGAGAAGATAAAAGGCTGACTAAAAAAGCAATCACACACACACTAAAAAGGGGAACTATAGGAAAAAACTATAGAAGAGCTAAGGCCCAAAGGCCCGTCTATAAGTTTGACTAAAAAGGGGGGGGGCTTAACAAAATTAGCTAATAAGATTTAAGGATTAGGTAATACAGTGGGGAATATAATTAGATAGGGAAATCTAACCTGTTACCTAAAAAACTAGACAAAAAGTTCTTAACTGACCTGAGCCGGTAAAAATGCAACCTCGCAGCGAAGCGGCAAACGAGATCTGGGGAGTTAGCGCATGGTATTGTGGGATATAGGGCTGCCTTGAGCCGGTAAAAATAGCTCTCGAGCTATAGTATAGGCAGAGTCGGAGCAGAGGATCGGCTCCGAACCCATCCAGCAAGAATGAAGGCGAGAATGACAACTTAACATTGAGCCTTAATTTTTAAACGGGAGTTCCTTGCCACTGGAAAAGTAAATAAGATACAGTTAGAAATCCAATTTGATAGAGTTATCTTGAGACTGGCATACCTTTCCTTGTCTCGGAAAAAGATACGAAAAATTGGTCTGATTTTCTAAGTTCCTTGGTTCTATGTAGATAAAATCTTAACTGTCTGTGAAAATCAAATTGATGAAATTTATATTCTGCCCTGTTTGAATGATTAGGAAAAATACTGGCAGTTAAATAGTTTGATTCAAATTAGACTGGGAGCAAACCTTGGGTATGAAGGACTGGTTTGTACGAAGGGAAACTTTGTCTCTATGAAAAATTAAGTAAGGAGGTTTGACTGACGGTGCTTGTAACTCTGACACTCTTCTGGCGGATGTAACAGCTACTAGAAAGATGGTCTTCCAAGAAAGGAACTTCAGTTCACAAGAATGTGCAGGTTGAGAGGGTGGCTTAATGGTTAAGGTGTTTGCCTTGCAAACACAAGGTGCAGGGTTTGAGCCACAAGGGATAAATGGCTAGGCTTAAAATGGCTCACAAGGGCAGTTAGCTTAGTATTAATCTATTAACCTATCAAAAGGCGGGGAAGTAAGTTTGGAAAGAAAAAAATTTAGATTCCCAAGGAGATACAGGTTTATGAAAAGGCGGTCTTAGCAAGGTAGTGCCTTTAAGGAAAATAAATTTTGCACAATCTGTGAGCCATAAGATTAGGCTCATGTTGTCCCAAATGAAAATTGGAGATTGGTGCAAGTTTAACTTTGATTGTAGCAGCAGCTGATCTCTAATGAAAAAGTTCAGTTAGGAATTCTAACACCAAGGGAATGGAGGCTGTGTAAGGATCAACATTTTTCTCTTTTGCCCAGATAGAAAATCTTTTCCATTTGCTAGCGTATAATTTCCTCGTGGAAGGCTTGTGGGAAGACGTGAGGATATGGGTAACTGCAGGTGAAAAATCATGAAGCCTGACTAGGGATGGAAGTGGAGCAGCCATGCTGTCAAGTTAAGGTGTGGAGGCAGGGGTGGTGGGTGCCTGACGTCTGGAACTGGGTTCACAGTCCATGGATTGTCTAGAAGATGAAGCCCGAAAAAGGAGAACCAAATTTTACGAGGCCAGTAAGGAGTGATAAGAATCATTCTGCTTCCAAAGGTCTTTGCTTTCTGGATCACCTTCAATATCAGTGGAAAGGGGGGAAATGCATAAAGTCGTCCCGGAAGCCAATTGTGAGCAAGTGCATCTCTTGGTGTCTCCCTCGGAGGGGGGATAAGGGAGAAGTAGCTGCTGCATTTGGCACTGATCGGACGGGCAAACAGATCACAGCAAGGCTGTCCCCATTTGCAGGAAATGTTTTCTGCAACTTTCTGATTCAGACACCACTCGTGAGGCATCATGATTGCCCTGCTGAGCTTGTTGGCCATCACACTGGTTGTCCCCGGGATATGCATTGCTACTAGAAAGCGTTGGGACGATATCGCCCACTGCCAAACACTAAGAGCCTCTCGACATAGAGGGTAAGATCTGGTCCCTCCTTGTTTATTTAAATACCATACCACTGACATATTGTCTGACTGGATTGCTATCGTCCCTAGAGGAAGAAAGTTATGACGTGCTTGCAATGCTAGTAGCACTGCTCTCATCTCTAGGACATTGATATGCAAGTGAGCCTCGTGATCTTGCCATGTACCTTGGACAGTCCTGCCTAGATAATGCCCCCCCCCCCATCTGTGAGGCATCTGTGGTCACAGTAGCAACGGGTTGGCGAGGAAGGAAAGGTGTCCCTGTCATTAGTTGACCGGGCTGAATCCACCAACGAAGGTCCTTTTTGTAAGATTTTATTATCAGAATAGGATGAGACAGAGGCAGTTGGAGACCACTGGGAAAAGAGTAGCCATTAAAGGATTTGCGTATTTAGTCTGCCTAGTGGAACTAGAGTTATGGTAGAAGCCATGGTCCCTAAAAGTTTCAGCATTGTCTTGGCTTTGACTCTTTGCTGAAGAAGTAAACTGCATATTTGTTGTCTGAGATTTTGTATTCTGTCTGCAGGAAGACGAGCCATCATGGTGACTGTGTCTATTTCTGCACCTATAAAAGAAGTCGCATATAGAGAGGGTGAAAAGGCAGACTTTTCCCAATTTATCATAATCCTTAGCTGGGTGCAGAGCTGGATGGTTGAATCCCTGGCTTGTAGAAGTAGGTGCCTGGTGGTGGCAGTCAGAAGCCAGTCGTCCAGGTACAGAAACACTTGGAATCCAAGACGTCTCAAGTGAGCTGTCACTACCGCCATGCATTTGGTGAACACCCTGGGGGTTGTGGTGAGACCACAGGACAGAGCATGAAATTGGTAATGACTGGCTCCCAACCAGAAGCATAAATGACTCGTCGATGCTCTGTCCATTTTGATGAGCTAGTGCGCATCTTGGAGGTCTATGGAGCACATCCAATTGTCTTTCCCTAACAGAGGGAGTATAAACTGCAGTGTTACCATTCGGAACTTGGACTTCTTCACAGATTCGTTTAATCTGCCGAGGTCCAAAATGGGCCTCCAGTCCCCTGTTTGTTTTGGCACTAAAAACTAGATGGAGTAAGTTCCAAATCCTATCTGGTCTATGGGGACGGTTTAGATGACTGTCTTTGTAAGCAACTTTTGAACTTCTATGGTTGCTTGATCCCTGTGATTGGGTGGAACATCTGGTCATTATTCTATGTACCAACTTGCCTTGGGTGACGTTGAGCCAGGCTTCTGGATACAAAGATAAGCGACCCCCGACTGGCTCCAGAGAAGCGCAGCCGGGCCCCACTTCAGAAGCACTGATAGGGACATCCACGAAAGGAATCGCGACCACCCTGGTTTTGCGGGCCCCCCGCCTCTACGGTGAAGTCTACCATTAGCTCCTCCTCCTCTGAATCACCCTGTGCGTCCAGGAAAAATCTCTGGGATTTCTTGAACCACATTTTCCTGCCTCTCTGACCTTTGGGGTATGGTCTAGTAGGGACGGAAAACACGTACTCCCATGGCAGAGAGAGTTTTCCCTTCCTGCTAACACCTGCTGAATGTATCTTTTATCTTTGGTCCAAATAAAGAGGAACCATCAAAGGGGGCGTTGGTAAGAGATTTGAAGGGCATCGCAAAGTTACATAAACACATCCAAAAGCGTCTCCTAAGGGAAACTCTCGAACCCGCTGCCCTACTTGGTCCATCTGCTGCGTTGGACATCAGCCTCATGGAGGAGTTAACAAAGGAGTTTAAGGTGGAAAACTAAGCAGTAACTTTCTCAGGGACTCCTTCAGTTGATGTACCTTGGAGAGCATCTCCTAGTTCTTTTAGGAGATCTCTTTGAAGCCTAGTAAAAGCCTAGTAAAATGAGTGAGGTATTTCAGCGATCTGAGTGTAAAAGCTGCTGAAGAGAAAATACGCTTCCTGTACCTATCCATCGTTCGAGACCCCTTGTTCAATGGATGGACAGACAGACGAAGAAGTCTCTGCTAGTGCCTTCTTTGTGGCTGCCGCCGCCACCATGGCATCTACAGGTACACCTTTGGGCAAGAACTCTCTTTGGGGGCTGAGAGAAATTTGATGGGCCTTCTGGGGACTGGTTCCACAGCATCAGGAGTTTACCCACACCTTTCGAATAACTAGGTCCAGGAGCTCATCGAAAGGTGGAAACACCAAAGAGGCTGAAGGTTGAGACCTGAAAGCCTTCAGGTACACTGACTCCTCATCAGAAAGGGTGACAGTGGGCCATCCGCCTCTCTGTTTCAGGATCTCTAAGACATCTACAAAGGAGATAGGGGACGACCTAGGGGACTCTTCCAACTCCTCAACGTCAGAGTCAGAGGTGATGGACTCATCAGGTGAGTCTACATGCTTCCTCTTGTAAGTTCTCTTCCGAGGGGGCTCCTCAGAAGGGTATTCTAGGGAGGTCTCGGAAGACTGGGGGCCACCCAATCGGGGCTCCTGAGGCTGCAGGTCTCTGCTGCCAAGAGAGAGAGATGGTGCTGAGACAAAGGTCTGTCCTTGAGGGGGAAGAGCATCGGTACCCTTGTGCGGAGCAGATGACCTAAACAGCATGCTCATAGTCTCAAATGCAGCTCTCTCTGACTTCGAGGACAGTCCTGGTTCTGAGGAAACGGTAGCCCCCCACAGCTCCAAAGCGATCGACTTCGAGATGGATGTAGAATCCGAGCTCAACCTAGCTGACACACCGAGAGGTAGGCTTGGAATCAAAGAAGTTCAGGTCCAAGCGTTCCCGTCTAGGCCGACTGGTGAGCTTTGGCTCCTAGACACTAAGAACAGCACCGAAGGTGTCGGAGCAGAACTCATCTCAGAGACAGACAAGTGAATCTGGAACAGAGGGTTCCACAACAAGTGGCACCGAAAGCTCTGGCTCCAAAGGACCAACGTGGCTCGGAGGAGGAACAGAAACAGGGAGAATGGACTTAGATGGCTCCGGAACTGACTGGGTCAGAGCCAGTAACAATTCTGGTAAAGCCGACAACTTCAAGAGTCTAAGCACTAATCTCTCTTCATCCTCGGCAGAAAGGCTTTTGGAGGATCTGGATGACAAGGTAAACGACCTAGATCTCAGCAATATAGGAGATCGTAAAGTTGAGGAGACCGGCGATAACTCTCTGGACCGGCTCAGAGGCAAATTTGCAGTGGTCGGCTCCGAAAAACTTGGGGCCGACACTGGAGTATCAATATCAATAACTTCTACTGGCTCCGAGGGCAGTGGAGCCGAAGAGGTAGAAGGCTTGTCCAATATCAAAACTTAAGGAGGTCCAGACAAAATATTCTGTGCAGGAGAATGTCTCTTGGCCGACTTGACCTTCTCTTTCTTTGAAGGAGACGGAGTGCGAGGATGAGCTGGCTAAATTCTCCTCAAAGGAAGGCTTAAGGAAACCTTTCAGGATTAGTTCTTCCTTTCTTGGAGAACTCGAGAGCTGAAGGAGTGACAAAGAACACGTTTCCTGAAGATGAATGGTGCCGAGACAGTAAACACTGTTACTATGCCCTTCAGTTATTGACATTTTTTGGGAGCACTTGACACTTTTTAAAACCCAAAGGTTTACGATTCACACAAACAGAACACTATCAAAAGCAGGAGAGGACTAGTTCCTCTAACTTAAACAGACCTAGCTGTCTAAACAGGAAAGAAGATAAGTCAGAAGGAAGTCTACCACAAAATGTAAATTTAAACAGGCTAAATACTAGCTAATAATAGTAGTAAACAACACTGCGCACGAGAATATTATTCTAGTGAAATACAATACTAGAAGAAAAAGGTCCTAATACAAACATGGACCTGCGCTAATAGAAAAGCTGTCTCAAAAAACTAGCACACAGAAAGAGATACCACTCTGAGAACAAAAACAGGCCTAAAAACGGCCAACATGTTCTCAACAACAACTTCAGAAAAATAGCAACACACACTATTTACTACCTATAATAACTATGACCTAAACTATGTAAACTAAGCTATATTATATGCAAACATATCAATAAGAACAATAGTAGTAATGAAAATATCCAACAGCCACGACCAAGAAAGAGGCACTTCTGAACTCGTAGGCACGGCAAACGAGATCTGGGGACTCTTACTAGTGCACTATGGGATACCTACCTTGCCACAAGCCAACTGAGAGACTTCGAGCTTTGTAATCGGCCGAGTCGGAGTCGATCCATATGTAAGAATGAAGGCGAGATAGGACTACAGAACATCTACATTTTTTTTTCTTTTAAGTTCATATTCAACTATGAATGTCCCACCAGTTTCCTTAAGCTCTTTACTTGTATGCTCAAAGTGTGCTCTTACGGTAAGAAAGAAAGAAAAAAGAAAACAAACAGACTTCTTATGGGCATTAAATTTTTTTTTTCTCCGTTATATAATTTAAACAGGTATTCCACCACAGGGCATGTTCCTTTTAAATTTCTCAGTATAGTTGGTGCTGATAGGGACTGCCTTATCAGTACTACTATTAAGAGTGGAAGTCAGAGACATTGGCAGCAGCTTTAGCAATAGGATCCAAAGAAGGATTACAGCAGAACTTGCTTCATCAACTAACTGAAGGTTTGCTTTGCAGAAGTCCCTAAACACAGAGGTATTTGCAAGTAAGGAAAACATTACCATTTTATAGCCTGGTTTAACAAGTGGAGAGATGCAAATAGGACTGCACAAAAAGTGGTCATATTTGTGAGGATAAGATCAAGAGTACTGGGGTCCCTAGTAGATGGTTAACTAATGGTACAAGGGCATTAGCACTTGTATCAAGGAACTGCCAAACATGCTGACAACTGGCAGTGTAGGTCAGCCAGTTTACCGATGGTTAGCCGAAATCTCGCAATAGAAAGAAAAATGGTACGTTTTATAGGGATTTCAGCTAAGGAGTTAAACAAGTAGCTATCATACTCAGCAGGGGATGTAAAAGGTGTTATATAGACAGACTAAGTGGTAATTAATCATGTTTAAGCTGGTTTGTACATTTAAGAGTTCAAATTTGATGTCCTGCAGAATCTGTCATGAGGTAATGATATCCTTGACAAACACTGATATTCCCCAATAACTTCCAGGTGGTCTGAGATCATGATTGGCACTAAATCCAAGAACTGTGGGGGTGCCTTTCCTTGTTTTGAAACTGTGACTCTCAACTACATACACACACATATATATATATATATATATATATATATATATATATATATATATATATATATATATATACATACATACATACAAACACACACACATACACACAGACATATATATATATATATATATATATATATATATATATATATATATATATATATGTGTGTGTGTGTGTGTGTGTGTGTGTGTGTGTTCGTTCAAGTCACAGGAGAGGCTCAGCTTTGGGCAATTTTTATTGTATAGATTCCTGGCATTGAGTAGAGCCACTTTAATGTATTCCAAATGGATATATATTTAATATACAGATAGATAGATAGATAGATAGATAGATAGATAGATAGATAGATAGATAGATAGATATTGGAGCAGCGAAAGCTTTAGCAGACCAACCTTGGCAAAGCAGGAAGGCTTGCCAGTCATCTTGTCTCAAGCTGACACATGGTAGATCCTCCTAGAATGAGACCTGCTACAAAGCCAATTTTTAAAGTCAACTACCTTGCCTTTGAATCTCTACATTATTCTTGGTGATAGCAAAATACCAGTCAAGACAATAGCAAAGCTCAATAATATCCTCCAGAATGTCCTTCTGGGTAGAACACCAGATGTCATTCACTGCCATATGGATTACTATCGGTTCGTACTCTGACTTTTCAGAAACGAGTACTCTAAGCATAACAGCTGAAGACCATAAAAATGACAAGTTAAATACTTTTAAAATTTATGGCTACTGTAACTCCAAGACAGTGGTAGTTTTGAAATGGTATCAGCAGGTAGAGGCCAATTTAATATGTTAGATACAGGACACCTGTCAACATCAGAGACAGAAAAATTCCAGTATTTATGGGGGGAAACTACAAAATGGTCATCTGACTATGAAACATGTTTTAGGTCAACAATAATTAATAAAACTTGGTAGACAGAATTGTTAGATGTGCTTGCTGAGAAACATACAAGAGAAAAAGTTGCTAATATTAAGCAAGCAATAATGGTCAAAAGGGTGCATGTTACTATGTAAATAGGGGAGTTATGAGGCCCCACACTTTGGGGGGGGGTCTAATTCCCAAGAGATCTAGTTATATAGTTTGGGAGTCCCTTCAGTAAAATAATTCAGAAGAGGAGTAGGAACTGGATTTCAAGTCCTAGCTTCCCCCCGCAATGGCATACATATGGTGCATTTGATGAAGACACTAACCTCTGGGTCTCCCCAAAGGACATTTCACTTCCATAAAATCTGTGTCTTATGGGAAAGCTGCCTTTTGCAATGGTCCCACCATAAGAGGCAGAGTATGACTTCATTTCAGGAGGAACATCTGCCAGTTCTTGCTGCTGTGACTTCAAAAAGTTGAAGACAACATCCCGACAAGGGCTGCAAATCACTTTTTGTCACAGTATGCCCAGTTGCCAAGTAACCCACTCCGAATAGTTTGGTGACTAAACCCAGAGCACACCATGCAGTTTGAGTGATCATGCAGTAACCTTAGACAATACAGGTAAAATCTGTGGTAGTCCCCATGGGGAATTTGCATCACACAAGAGAGACAGGGTGACAAGACACACATGCATTATACACACATCTATAATTATATCCCTGTTCTCTTTCAACAGAGGTGGATTTACCAATAAACCCCAGCATGTCATAATGTTGAACAGTTACAATGGCAATGTCACTACCAAAAAAAGTGACATGGGTAGGAAGTGTCCTCAAATAAGGTACTTACTTACGCACTCTGCTCTGTCTTTTGGCCTAGGCAGACACTGGACTGAAAAGTTTAACAGAATGCATACATATGCCTGAGACGAGCAAAAAAAAGACCGTGCTGATGGGCTCTCTCTATGTCAAGATGCGACAGCATGCCAAAGGAAGTTGGCATTAGCACAAATTTGAGGGGGGGGGGGCAGCGCTGAAAAAGTCTGTCCAGATGTCAGACTGTGCTTATGACAAATCTCCCACTGCCGACTGACCTCTACCAAGGAAAATTATATCTGTGATGCAGACTTGGCGGTGGTGTTCATGCCTGCAATCCAAAAATCTGAGAAACTGGTGTTGGACTCTTGAGTTTTTACCCAAGTATTTTGTGTTTGTTGCCAATAAGTTATCGCATATTTAAAGTAAAAAAAATATATATATATATATATATATATATATATATATATATATATATATATATATATATATCCCCCAAAAAGGGGAAGAAGTTCCACACAAAATTTACTTCAGCTCAGAAGGTTTTACCATTGTAAGCGGTGAGCATGTCCATGGCAATCAAGATAGAAGTTTAACTTTCCCATCTGAAATAAATGTAACCCTCCTCACTCAGTCTACAATTTTTCTAAGAGTTTGATACATCAGGTGATAGATAATTCAGAAGCAAACTGCCCAGAAGAGGTGTTACAAACAACGGTTGGGGAGAGCAAGACAATGTACAATTTGAAATTAAAGTCTGATGCTAATTAATGATAAAGGCAGATGGGGTGATACAGTTAAGACAGAAAAGAGAGCGTCTCAATATGGTATGACACCTGGGTCCTAGAACCATCATTCAGATCCAATCTGGGAAATTTAGTGCTACAGCCTTGACCCCGTTAGGGCACTTTTCCATAATGCCCTTGCCCCCCCCCCCCCCAGACTAACTCAGAGTTTGACGTCTTAATTGTAAGCTACTAATCTGCACTGCCTTGGACTCAAGGAAGAAGACGTGATCCTTCAGGTCTACAGACTGGTAGGGTAAAGGAGAGCAGGTTGTCATATCAGATGGACTTGAATGAAAGCATCTATTATCATGTTAAAAACATATTTTTTGTAGCCTATTCATTCAGTCCGATCCAGCTGGTTAGAATCCCCAGCTATGGAAATCCCGGATGGTCTAATGATAACAGATATTCTAGGATGAATACCCCACAGAAGCTCTAACTCTACATATGCATTCCAATTTGCAGTACTCAATGAAGATATGCACAGAAAGCCAGGTAACAGATTCACAAATATCATCCAGGGAATGTTATCTGAAAAAGGCTGCAGACACTGCCATGGCCCTTGTAGAGTGAGCCCTAAGTTTGACAGCCAATGATTTGTTATGGCGTAAACAGGCAAAGGAGATGCAATCTAAAATTTTATCTATATGGTGATCATAGGTAGGTAGTAGGTTATCGGCCCAAGGGCCTACGTAAGCCTAGCCAGCAAGATTCTATAGCTTACGCCACCCAAGAAAGTTATTTTCCTCTGTCACTGTCCAGCAGAGACACAGAAGTGATCCCAGGGGTGTATTTCCTATTTCCCATCCACTCATCAAGATTTTTTTGCTAATGATGGGTAGCTTGTTCAATAGTATAGGAAGTCTCTGGGACAGGGAATGTATCCCTCCAGCGTGTCCTGTTTATTGTGGTGACAAGGTTTAGGTCCCTAGAGCGTGTAGCTCGGAGGGATTGGGATTTCTTTAGGTGTAGCATGTCCAACAGCTCTGGGTTTGACATAGCTTTATCTGTTAGGCAGAGATCACCTCTGAGTAGGCGATATGCTACGGAGTAAAGCTGGAGTTTTTTTGAGGCGGTCAGTGTAGGGCATTTGTTTGAGGCCAGTAATCCTCTTTGTGAGGTACTTCTGTGGCCTTTCCAGCTGCTGAAGATGTCTGGTGAGGTACATTCCAAAAGGGGCATTGTACTGTATAATGGGTCTAATGAGTGACGAGTAGAAGGGAACAATGACCTCTTTTTGCCTGGATGAGAAAGTACAGTTTTGTACCTACCATAAATGTAGATGTCCGAACAAGATAGCATCTGCAGTCCTAACAAATGGGTTGTCCTGTCGTCAGGCAGCCCTTCGGTCGGCCGGATTCCAAAGTCTGGGTCTGGCCTCGGCTGGTGTCGCACTTCACCCGTCATCTCTGCTGATCTTCGGGTATAAAGGCATCAGCCGATGCCATTTTCCTCAGTGTTTCTTGCCCCAGATGCCAGTTGCCCTCTTGGAAAACTAAATTTTGGGTAAATGCCAATGTTTCCAAAAAAGATAGTAGGCAAACACAAAAAATAAGCATGTATGTACATATATACAAACAAATACACCATAAGAGATCCCCCCCCAGCTAGCTATTAGGAGGGTAAATACCCTAGGAGTACCACAGAGGGGAAGGAGGGTGGGTAATCCTGACTGCAGATGCTATCCTGTTCGGACATCTACATTTATGGTAGGTACAAAACTGTACTATGTCCTTCAAGGATGCATCTGCAGTCCTAACAAATGGGTAGACCTAGGAGTACCACAGAGGGGAAGGAGGGTGGGTAATCCTGACTGCAGATGCTATCCTGTTCGGACATCTACATTTATGGTAGGTACAAAACTGTACTATGTCCTTCAAGGATGCATCTGCAGTCAAAACAAATGGGTAGAATACCATAGCCAAACTAGGGGAGGAGGAAGAAGAATTATGGTGTAGTTAGGATCCCTTGCAATACAGCAGTGGCAAACCCTGCTCGGGATCTAGAGTATAGAGGTAAGTTATAATGCTTGGCAAATGTATGCACGGAGGTCCAAGTAGCCGCCTCAATAATGTCCTTGGTAGCCACTCCTCGTAAGAAAGCTGTGGTAGTGGCTGTAGCCCTTGTAGAGTGAGGTCTTATGTTCTGTGGAATTTGCTTTCCATGATAGGAGTAACAGAATCTTATGCAATTTCCTATCCACTTGGAGATTGTCTGTTTGGAAATTGCTTTTCCTTCCCTTCCTGTTGCATAAGTTACTAGAAGCTGGTCAGTTTTTCTATTGCCCTTGGTTCTGTCCAGGTAGTAGCGCAACTGTCTATGTACATCCAAGGTATGCAGCAGTCTTTCCCCCCTGTTCTGTGGATTGGGAAAGAAGGTAGGTAGGTGGATTTCCTGGTTTAGAGACACTCTGGATACCACCTTAGGCATAAATGTAGGATTAGTTCTCATGGATACTCTATCTTGATGGAAGATTAGGAAGGGTTGTACTGCCATTAAGGCCTGTAGTTCCGAAACCCTTCTTGCTGAAGTAATTGCCAGTAGGAAAGCAGTTTTCCAGGATAGGTGTTGAAAATCTGCTGTTGCTGCTGGTTCGAATGGAGGGAGTGTCAATTTTTCTAGCACGAAGTTCAAGTCCCATGCTGGTAATGGTGGTTTCCTAGGAGGTTTTACATTCTTGATTCCTCTGAGGAACTGCCTGAGTAGAGGATGTGAGAAGACAGGGGGATCGAAGCTGTATTCTGCAGAAATAGCTGATGCATGTATCTTGATGGAGGAATAGGACAGGCCTGTATGGAGAAGCTCTGCCAAATACTCCAGGATGTTGGCAATATCTATCTTTGACACATCTTTTCCTCTTTCAGTACTCCAAATGACAAACCTTTTCTATTTCCCTGCATAGTTCCTTCTTGTAGAAGGTCTGCGGGCCTCAAGGATAATGTCTTTAACCCTTTGGGATAAATCTGGGTTAGTTGCTGTTATGTAATGTTCCAGGCAGTCAGTTGCAGAGTTTTTAGGTTTGGATGCATGATGTTGTAGTCGTTCTGAGTTAATATCAAAGGCATCGGGGGTAGTGTCCACGTTCTCCCCAGAGACATGCTCCTCAGCAATGGGTACCAGTGTTGTCTTGGCCAATTTGGAGCTATCAGAATTATCCTTGGACGCTCCTCTTTGATTTTCAGTAGTACCTTGTGCATCAAAGAAAGAGGTGGAAATGCATATGCTGTCAGGCCTTTCCAACTGAAGGATAGAGAGTCCACCTTCCATGCAAGTGGGTGGTATGTCCTTGTGCAGAATTTCTTGAGCTGGTGATTGAGTGGGGATGCGAATAGGTCTATTTGTGGCATTCCCCATTTCTGTGTGATGGCCTTGAAGATGTCCGGGTGTAGCATCCATTCGTGAGCATCCGAGGTAGTTCTGCTTAACATGTCTGCTAGGATGTTTTCTTTTCCCGGTACAAATATTGCCTGTAACTGAATGTTGTAGCTCAGAGCCATATTCCATAGGTCCAGAGTCATTCGGCATAGGGGGTATGAATGAGTGCCTCCCTGTTTGTTGATGTACCACATGACTGTGGTGTTGTCTGTCCTTATCATTAAATGGCCTTCTTTGAGGAATGGTCTGAAATTCTGGATTGCTAGTTTTACTGCCAGCATTTCTTTTTGATTTATGTGCAGGTGCAGTTGATCTGGAGTCCATAATCCTTGTATGCATTTGTCCAGCATGTGGGCCCCCCAACCTAGGTCTGAGGCGTCCGTTGTGATGGTTTGGCTTGCTTGAAGGTTGTGGAAGGGCAAGCCTGGGTTTGACTGGCATGCCTGAGCCCACCATAGGAACTCTTGTTTCAGGCATAGGATTAGTGGTATTTCGGTTTCTAAGCTGTGCCTGTGTTGAGACCATAAATTCTTTAGGTACCACTGTAGCTTTCTCATATGCAGTCTGGCATGGGGGACCAGGATTATGCATGATGCCATGAAGCCCAAGGCCTGCAGTACTTTCCTTGCTGTTAGTTTGTTCTGCTTTGTTAATGCCAAGAAGTAAAGAGGAGTTGTTCTTGTTTTTCTGCAGTTAGGAATGCCATCTGTTTTACTGTGTCCAATTCTGCACCCAAGAATGTTCTTGTTTGGGATGGTATCAGTCTTGACTTTTTTAAATTGACTGTGTATCCCAGGGCTTGTAGTAAGCAAATGACTCTTTGTAAGTCTTTTGTCAGCTTGCTTTTGTTGTCCGCTTGTATCAGGCAGTCGTCCAGGTATGGATAAATTTGGATTCCCTGTAGCCTGCAATGAGCGATTACTGATGCCAGGCATTTTGTGAATACTCTGGGCGCAGTAGATAAGCCAAAGGGCAATGCTGAGAATTGATAATGCCCTGATCCTGCAAGAAATCTGAGGTATCTTCTGCAATTTGGTCGTATGGGGACGTGCAGGTATGCCTCCTTGAGATCTAGAGTTACCAGCCAACGCTCCTTGCCCAGCATGGGAAGAAGTTGCTGTAGGGTCAGAATTTTGAATTTGGGAACAATGATGAATGTGTTTAAAGCGGACAGGTCGAGAATAGGTCTCCAACTTTTCTCTTTTCTTGGTACTAGGAAGAGTCTGGAGTAGAATCCTTTGCCCTGTTCTGTTGGTGGTACCCTTTCCACAGCTCTCATCTTTGTCAATTGAGCTATCTGTTTTAGAGCTTCTGTTTTCTGATTTGGAGGTAGGTTTGGCATTCCTCTTTTTACTGGTAAGGTGTGGAAATGAAACCTGTAGCCTTGGTCTATAGTCTGCAAAATCCACTTGTCTCTTGTGATATAGTGCCAATTTTTTTAAAATAAGGCTAACTTTCCGCCTAAGGGTGCTGCTATTTGTTCCCTGGTAGGCGGTGTCAGAGCCAAGTCACTGTGATTGTCCTGTTGCAGTGGCAGTGGTTGTGTCTGTGCCTCGTTGGTTATTGCCTTGCCACTGGCGTCCTCTGTAGGCACCTCCTCTGGATTGATTTCTGCCTCTGGAACGTCTATTCCTGCCTCTCTGAGATTTAGAGGAGTCTGGAAAGGACCAATTTTTGGAAGGCCAGTTCCTGCTAAACCTTGCGGGCTGAACCTGTAAGAAATCTTTAACTGTTTGTACAAATTTTATCTTCTCTTCCATTTTCTTCATTACTTGCTGGGCAGGAGAACCAAATAGACTGGCCTTATCCATAGGAGCATCTAATAGCTTTGCTTTAACATGATCCGGCAAGACCTGTTCTTTCAACCATGCATGCCTTCTTATAACTGTGCCAGTCATGGCTGATCTAAATGAAGCCTCCAGTGCATCATAGCCACATTTTAAAGAATGGTTACTAACCTGCTGAATGTTATTCACCATTTCTAAAACATATTTCTTATCTAAGGAATCATCAGAGGACAGTTTCTTAGTTAACTGATCAAGCATAAACTCTTGGTATTGGATCATATGAAACTGACAGTTCAAAGCTCTAGCTGAGAGAGTAGCAGAGGTGTAAACTTTTTTACCCCATCTCTCTAAGGACCTGGATTCCCTTTCAGAAGGGAGAGGGTTTTTTGCTGAGGTCGAAGCTACTGCCTTAGGCCCCTGGGAGATAGTCTCAGGATCTGCAAGTGGAGCCTTGTATAGGTGGTGATGAGTGTCCGGTACCCTGTAAAACCTATCGGGCTTGGCAGGGGCTGGAGGTAAAGTATCAGGAGCAGTGCAAACATCATTAAATGCATCATCCACAACAGGTAGAACTGGAGGTATAGCTAAGGGCCTATGTTGCGGTAAATGTAGAAAGGTCCTAAGCCTTTTTCTTGAATCTGAGAAATCTTGTCCCTGCCATTGGAATTGCTCTCTCATGGCATGTAAGGTTTCCCCAAAGGAAAATTCCTCTGGTGGAGAGGCAGAAGGAATAGATTCTTCAGCATCGGAATCTTCATAAGTAGAAAAAGGAGCCTCTGGATGGTCTGTAATGTCTGAGTCATCAGAAGAATCATCTGAGGACACTGGCTCAGGGGGCTCTGCTCTAGGTCTCTTTTCTGGAGGCTGAGGCCCTGTCTGGGTGAGATTGGGATCCCCTTATTAAAGAGATGAGATCCTCTGCCAGAGTAAGCATTTGAGAACTGGAACTGGGCCTGTGTGAGGGGGGGCTTAACAGGCACTGATTTAGCAGTTTTGGCTGCTTTAGCCCTGGCAAAGGCCTTTATAGACATGGCTGCAGGAGGCCTAGCAGCACCACGTGCTGGGGTAGAGACATCCAAAGGGATGGTGTCCGACAATTCTAGAGGAACCACATTAGTAGGCAAAACTTCAGAGGCCGATTCAACTAGGGTAGCAGGAGCCTCGGTAGTAGTCATGGATTCGGCTGAAGATTGACCCGTTTGCTCGGTTTCGGCGAAACCGAGACACTCGGTTTGCTTAACCGTGGTTTCAGCGAAACCGCGGACCGCGAGTGTCGGTCTTTTCTTTGCGTTCTTAACAATTTGAGAAGTCGGAGGATCCGGCGGCATAATGTACGCAAAATCTGAGCCAAAAACTGTTCAGCAAACTCCGACCGATGCCTAAGCGTTGGTCGGTTGAAGGAAGCACAGGCTAAACAGGCTGCTACGTCGTGGTCTGGGCCTAAACAAGGTAAGCAGTAAGAGTGGAAATCTTTATGAGGTATTTGTTTCCCACAAGTTAAACAGTTATTTACTTTTTCTGACATCGGCTGAGGCAAGAAAGAGTCCCCAACGTGGTACTTAGCTTTTAGAAGTCTTGTAGTATTCGGTAGTAGTAATCTCTGGATCTGACCGACCGGCACTTGCGAACAGCTTCTGCTTGGCGCCACGGCAAGAAAGACTGGGGAAAATGGCGTCGGCTGATGCCTTTATACCCGAAGACCAGCAGAGATGACGTCGAGTGAAGTGCGACACCAGCCGAGGCCAGACCCAGACTTTGGAATCCGGCCGACCGAAGGGCTGCCTGACGACAGGACAACCCATTTGTTAGGACTGCAGATGCATCCTTGAAGGACATCCCTTTTATGATGAGGTGTGCCACGTAGAATGACTTTCTGACTACTGTGGCAATGTGACTGTCAAAGGAGAGATTACTGTCCACCTGTGTCCCAAGGTGTCATCATCCATTTTGTGTTAAGTAGATTGCTGCCTATGTGGTAGCTCATGGGTACACAGAGTTTTTACCAAAGGGGATGAACACTGCACTTTTTGGCATTGAGCTTGAGGCCATGGCTCTGAAACCAGGCATCTGTTTCAGTGAGGCCCTTCTGTAGGATGTCCACATCATTTGAGGACTTGACTATAGCTCCTAGTTTGCAGTCATCTGCGAACTTCGTTAGCCAGAGGCCTTGTGTGTTGGTATCTACTTCTCCGAAGTACAGGCTAAACAAGCAAAGGACACAAACAAGTGCTCATCCTTCCTGAAAGGAGCTTATTACTACAGACGAGAAAATCACAGTTGTCCATGAAGATCCAATTTACGCAGAATGTATCCTCCTTTACTCTGATAGCTAGGAAAGACAACTTGTGAAAACCAATATATGGAAAAGCAGATGAAACAGCGTGAAGTTTTGTTCTTTCTGGCTGAAGTGATAGTTACCAGAAAGATAATTTTCCAAGACAAAAACTTCAGGTATGTAGAAGTACCGGGTTCAAATGAAGCCTTGGACAGGGCTTCTAGGATGAAGTTTGCCAAGGTGGCACATGGCCCTTTATCAGGGGATGTAAAAGGAAGGTAGCTTTCAGGAAATCTTTATACAGTCTGCGAGAAGCCGATGAATGATCCTTGAAACAAAAATGAAATAAAGAAATCACTGCCAACTGAAATTTAAAAGTAGAGAAACTTGAGCCACAGTTAAATAGGGTAGTAAGAAAATGGAGAACATCTCCAGTAGAAGTTGAAAGGGGCTCAAAAACACCCATGAAGAAAATATATGTTTTCCCATTTACTGTGGTAAGACTTTCAGGTCAAATGTTTTGGAGATGCTGTGATGATGGTGAGCCACATCCGTTGGAAGTGAATTATCCCTTGCCATCAATGGAACTGGAGCAACCAAGTGGTTAGGTTCTGGATGCGGACAGAGGAACAAAACAGGCTCCTTTACACAAGATTTGAGAGGTGGAAACCAAATTGATCTAGAGAAAAATGGGGCTAGGGGGATGACAGTGGCCCTGCACAGCTCGACTTTCTGAAGGAATTTGATCATCAAGGGAAGAGGAACTCAGCTTAAAGTAACCGGGGGGGACAACAGTGAGATAGAGCATTCTTGGGTGTCTGTCCCCAGAGGGGAAGCTACAGTAAAATAGCAGATGCATTTCATGTTCTGGGGCGCTTCAAAAAAAGTCAGAGCAGGGAGTAACCCCAGCGACTGAATCTATTCTTGGTAATCTGTAAATTGAGAGACCTCTCATGAGGTAAACAGATTCCTGCGGAGCCTGCCCACCAATTCTTTGTGCAACCCAGGGATGTGTACTGCTATCAGAAGCCTTAGCCATTTCCAGGCCCTCATGGCCTTGTGACATAATGGATATGATCTGGCTCCCCCTTGCTTGGTTATATACCAAACTAGGTCACATTGTCAGTCTGAATATTTATCACTCTCAGATGAAGATAGGCCTGTAATTTCTGAAACGCAAGGAAAAACACCCTCATCTCCAGTTCATGTGAAGGCAAACATCTGCTTCTGTCCAAAGACCAAGGACCATTCTCCCTCACAATGCCCTCCCCCCCCTCACAAAAGAGACAAAATGTATCCATGGTCAATGTTGCTACTGAGGATGGAACCTGAAGGAGTCTGCCTGCTGACAACAGTGGAGATTGCACCTACCACTACAGATGTTTTTGCATGACTGAGTTAAGATTGGGGGAGATGAAGGAGTTAGAATTGGGGGAGATGGAGGGTGGAATCTGAGACAACTGATTACAGAAGCCACTGAAGGATTCTGTTATATCAAGTAAACTATTGTCAATACTGAGGAAGCCATGAGACCCAATACTCACAGAATTATGCATGCTGAAGGACATTCAGCCTGCAGAAGACTGTCTGCAGCAGATCTTAAGGATAGGGTTCAATCTTGATGAGATATTAATGAAATTGTAGTGTCCAAATAACATCCTAGGAATACCATATGTTGAGTGAGATTCAGTGTGGATTTCTTCAGAATGATGGAAATGCCCAGGGGAATACAGAGGTGAAGGAGGTAGTCTTTGGCCTCTATTAAAGGGGCAGCCATGAACCACTCAACCAAATATAGGAATACTTTGCACCCTTCGAGACGTAGACAGGCTGCTACAACCACCATGCCATTGGCAAACATCCTAGGGGCTGAGGTGAGCCCAAATGTCAAGGCTCTGAACTGATAATGGCTGGCTCCTAAATCAGAAGTGCGGAAAATCTCCTGGACTATTCGCAATCTTTATGTAAACACAAGCATCCTGGAGATCAATGGAGCACATGCATTCCTCCTTCTGCAGACATGTAGAAACGACTGCGTTGAAACCATCCAAAAGCAGGTCTCTTCTACATATATGTTAAGGAGGCTAGAGTTTAGTATTGGCCTGAGGCCCTTTGATTTCTTTGGAACTAAAAAGAATGTTACATAAAACCCTGATCTGATCTGGTAGAGTTGGTCTTCCTAGATGCTTTTTTTTTTTTTCTATAGCAAAGAGAAGCTCTTATGAGGCAGCATTTGCCTGGTCTGGTAGGACATCTGGCAATGGATGGGATGGAGGAGGGGGAAGTTTTCCAAGCCGGAATGTGATGGATTCTGAATACAACCCTTCTTACCAACTTGTGGTTCACCATCACACTTGACAAGAGTGTCAGTCTTTATTGGGAATCCGCTTCCCGCAATCAAATTTTCCCTTCTTGGATGACAGAGTAAAAGAAAAAAGAAAGGAAGAGACCCCAACAGAGCACATCCGTTTAGAAGGCTCAGCAATGGAACCAACTCAGTGAATGGCTTGCAGACCGATTTCAAAGGTAGCGTTAGGAATAGCGGCAAAGAAGTTTTGAGGATTAGGTACTCATACATCACATATGTACCTTACGCCTTGCACATCAGACATGTGTCTGACTTATGGTGCCTGGAAGGTGTAAAGGTTAATGGTATGCTGTCTGGACATTTGGCTATCCTATGCTGGATATCCCAAGAGTGAAGAATACTGCAACAGTGATAAGGAAGGACAGCTTAGTAGTACTGTATGGCACCAGAAACTATTAAAGACTTATAAAGCCTCAGGCATAACACCTACGGGTTACTCTGGAACCCAAAATAACCAAGCTGAGGATATTTTCTGGCAACAATGGTATGCTGTACAGCAGGTGGATACACAATTAACTAAAGTAACAACCTTCCAGTCCTACTCGAAAATCTCTATACCTGGATAAGTATTTGAAAGAAATGAATGTCAGACAAAGAATTGAAGAAAACTTAAAAAAAAAAAAAAAAAATAAGAATATTGCCAACTACAAAAACAGAATTTGTGTGTCAAGAGAAGAAAAAAGGTTGCAAGGTTTGCATTCACAAAGAATGATGGTAAAATGTCATAAAAACTCAAAAGAAAAAGACGCAACAAAAGTATTTTAATAGTGAGGGAATCATCTGATTATACAACACATGAAGAGTCATCTGCTTCTAATGCAGATATGGACATTGACTATGCCCTCCCACTGAACAAATGTCAAAATGCAAGACAAGGAGACAAGGAGAGCATATCTGAAATGACTTCATGCAACAAGTTTAGTAACTCATCTGCAGGACTCCAAACTGTACATATTTTCTGAAATCTAGCACCTGGCTTAAAGGACAAACACTGGATTTTGAATAGGTCTGATCTGAGCAATATGTACATAAATAATTTGCATACCTTAGGGAAATACTTTCCCTTTTCTAGTCTGTACTTCAACACCCCCAATGCACAGAAGAAACAAATTAACAGATCATCAGCTTATAAAAGGGCCAGGACTATATCAACTCAAATGACTGTTGAGCACTCCAAGGAGGAATGAGCACAAAAAAGAAATCAACTAATGATAGGGTTAAGAGGTAGTTTAAATTGATGGTGAACAATTAAAAGTAGAAATGAACCTAGCAGAGAAACTTCCTGGACTTTACAGGAGATACACAGGGAACCAACATGAGCAACCTTAACCCCGATTTGCATATAGGGTACCAAACTAATCACAGTGTCTTGCAGGAAAGCCAAGCTATTCCAACTGGTGAATGAAGAACCATAAGATGGCTTCAGTAAAGGCATCCATATCTGTATCCTTCCAGAATGGAATACATGATGGGATCAAACAGCAGTTAACAAGCTATATTGCATTTCAAAGCCATTTTGCTGTAAACAAAATGTGCTACACTTTGCCAAAAACACATTTATTCAATCACCAACTTCTACATAAACTTAGAAAACAGAAGACAGTTTTTCTTGCACTGCATGGGTCACTGGACCTAGGTATAAAATTAATGTACTTTTTTTGTAGGTCAGAGATAAACAAGAAATAGAGAGTTAGAAAGAAAATTTGTATAAAAGGTGTCAATTTCTTCACTTTTTTCTAGGAAAAAGTGCAAGTTACACAGTCTGTTGGCAGTAAGGGCCTCATGACTACTGTTCTACCTAATGGATAAATGACAATTCCCCCATTAACCAGTATCCTGCACCTTTCTACACATCACTAAACCTGCTTTTACATCAATCCCATTCATTCTTGAAATTCCATCAATACTTCTGATTCTACTACTTCATCAAGAACGACTCTGTCTGCGACCTCTCTGTATCGGAATACTCCCCGACATCACTAGTGTGTCTCATTCACACTTTATCTTCATTCTAAGCTCACTTGTCTTTGTATATTCTCTGAATGATACTGCTCTCTCAGACAAAATTCCTTTGAGATGCTTGCATGTTTCTAAACTGTTAACTCCTGTCTTTCAGGATATACAGATTTAACGTGCTTTGGTTTCATTCTTCCTATGTAGACCCTGTATCATTTCTGTTACCCTATTTCACACAGTGCCAAATAGGTCAACGTCTTTACAGATCTGAAGCTGTAGAATGGTAGTACTCTAAATGAAACCGGATCATGTATACAGCATCAACGTCTTTACAGATCTGAAGCTGTAGAATGGTAGTACTCTAAATGAAATCTGATCATGTATACAGCATCAGAATAACTTCCCTACTGCTATTAGCACCACCTCTTCCAATGCATCCCAGATCTCCCTACTGCCTTCCCACACTAGCTACCTAGTTTTTGATTACTCCTTTCCATTTTGTTGACCGTTCTACTCCATCCTTCAACCACCATTATGTAGCCTTCTTTTTTTTTTCTTTTAACCAAGCTGAAACTGTTTGGTTCTTTATGGATTCTTTGAAACATCCTGTGATTGACTAACTGAGTGATTATAAAATCAAAATCAGTAGAAGTTGTCATGTGGAACTTGCCCGCCCAACACAAAGGAATAAGTTATTTTAGTTAGGAGATGCAGAAGGCACAACTTGTATCAAAGTGTGAGGAGGGTGTGTTCTGCTGCCCCGCCCCCCAAGGAAGTTTTCAGAGAATGCCAATCTGTGTAGTTAGAGCAGACCAAGCAATACTGCCAAATAATGTAGGAAGAAATTTCAGTACTTGCGTATTATCGCAACCACATTTTTGCGGTTGCGATAATTGCTCTTGTTTCACTCAATCTCTGTTAAGTTTAAAAGGGTTGGCAAAACTGTTAAGAAGTCTTCTGGGATATTGGTGATGAGCTTGGAAGAGAAATAAGAATGAAATAAGAAGTGGGTAGCGTGTTTTACTGACGTCAGGCAATGAATACAGCGCTCACGATGGCGACTGCTGCTTCTGGCACTTCTTAATGCGTAAGAACGACCTACATGCACCTCTGACATTTTCATAAACGCTGGTTTAAAAGGACTTTGAAAAAAATGCCACCCCATCATGAGAGTGTGGAGGAACAAAATATTTGTTACTTGTGCAGATTAACTCTCAGTGCACACCTCTTTGGTCTGTGTGGATTTCATGAAGTGTATTCACACTCGAGAGATCACATACCAACCCCAAAATAAGCTGTTCACATAATCCACCCCCCCCTTAGAAAAGTATCAGTTACTGCAACTTTGACATTGAAACGGATATTTTCAATCGTGTTCACCACTTGTCAGAAATAAATAGTTTACCAAAAGCATGATTCCTATGCCTGTCTTTTTATTCTCAGGATTTGTTCCTCACAGGGCAAACATTCCTTTCATTAATAAGACAACAGCCATGTCAATTCCAATGTGCAAGTGTAATGCATGCAAAACAAGAAGCGCAATTGTTCAGTTATTCGTCATCGTTAAGGTAATCCAAATGTATTCCTTAGCAGCAACGAGTTACCAAAACACTTTGTAGTGTTTCCTGCACTTGTTTCCTTTCTAGTATGCGAATTTCACAACCACGAAAATGTGGTTGCGATAATACGCAAGTACCGAAATTTCTTTACAATTAAGCCAGTTTCAGTGTGGTGAGCTACACCCTTACTTGAAGCATCATCTTGCACGTCTCTGCATTAAATGCAAGTTTCCATACTACTGATCATTCTTTAAAATATGCATTGTCTGTTCTCACCCTACCCACTACACTGTTTACACAGAACCTTTTACCTATGCTGTGACAAAAGGAGACACTGCCAGTACAGCTATCTGGAATTTTGTAAATAAATATATGACATTTGTGAATATAAACATGATGTATATAAGATACTTGTGTTACAAATGTATTAGAACTGTATATCAAACTGCTGGTACAGAAGTATGCATCGAAAAGGTTTTTGCAAACTGCTTAAAATATAATCCCAGCATAACCCTACTGGAACAGAACAAAAATGTACATGCACTATTGTAACGGTTTAGCTGCATATATTTTAACAGTGGAAACTGGAATACAGAAGGTTAACTTCAGAAAAATAGATGAAATTAAACTACTTTGTGTCCTGCAGCACTGAAATTGAAAGATAACATATTTTTTGTTGCATGGCCATAATGTCTGTACTACAGATGTTGTCTGTATTGTCTTGGAAGTGATTTTACTGTTTTATGACTTCCAGGATCTGCACAGATCTGAGGAAAAGCCCTGTCTATGCATTTTCACAGGTGGCTGCTAAATACTGCTAGCTTTTAGCAGCAGGGGATTTTACCTGGAATTGAGTCATACAACAAGAAATGATGTCATTATGCAAGCTATCCCAGCAGTAATATTTGAGACATTAAATTAAAAACTCTCTAAGTGCGAGAGATAGCATTCTGTATTCGGTCTTCGACCTGACTACAGCAGCTAGAGGATCTATTTACCACATCTGCCTTGCTGCTCTAACCGAGTGAGTGTACTAGGTTACAGAACTTCTCTTAGATATAGTCAGGAATATAACCAGGTGTAGCTTAGATATTTTTCTTTGAGAATGCCCTGCAATGTTTTTTTAAATATTTCATTTGATTTTGAACTCTGCTGTGACTGTAAATATATACAGAGGATTTTCTTGTTTTTTTAATATTTATTATTAAATATATTTAAACCTTTCATTGTGGCTGGTCTGTCCAGGCATATTTAAGATCAGACAGTACTTGCATATTTATTTGGTGACACCGTGTATGCCACTCCTTATAGCCTTGCTCTTGGTCAAACTATCATTTCTATGGATAGTAACATTACACAGCAAGATTGGACACCCTTTGTTAAGATAGGAGCTGGCAGGTGGCAGTTATAACTGCCTTATAGTCTGGGCAAAAGGGGACATAGTAAGCCTGTGCCAGCCTTTCCCAGTTGTGTATGTGTGCGTGTGTGTGTAAATCAAACCTCAAAGTGTGCGTGTCAGCTACTTGGGCAAACACACGAAGCTCTGGTTGGACAGAGAGAATGTTAAAGGTCTTGGCCCCTCAGCAGATATCTCAACTCTACAGCTGTGCCAGTGGGGACCCTATTGGGGATCTGGAGAAAGAGGGAGAAACCAGCCTCGGACCGACTGTGGTCTCAATGTGCTCTTGAGGGAAATTGCACTTGATGCAGAGAGCTGCATCTGGAAATAGTGTGTGTGTACCAGTCATCCTCCCGATGTACGTCCCCCACTGCTGCCAGTAGTGAGGACTGAGGCTACTTGACTACTGGGCCAGTGGTGGGGCATCCAAGAAAAGAAGACACAGCCCTCGAAATACGACCAAAACCACCTAAGGGCTGCAAAGTCACTGATCACAGTGGTGGGGCATCACATATGCCATCTGCATAGAGGCATAATCGTACCTTCTAGTCTCTTCACAGTATTTAGGAAACAATAAATGGAATCATTCCACAAATAAACCATATGGCACAGTACTGCAATTTCATTTCACATTACAGACTTCTTTACTATTATCTTCTGCATCCTGCCACCTCATGAAGCTCGCTACAGTTGAAATGCACCAAGGAGAAACAATCTGCAATTACCTTTCTGCATGGGCTGTATCAAATAAATTGCAAAAGTTTAGAAATATAACCTTTTATAACCTCTACCATGCCAACTACTATGGTGACCTGGTTGAAAACACATATAAAAGGTTATCTGGCACTACTTTCATGATGTGAAACCTTTCCAGTTTGGATTTTTCACTCACTGGTATCCAATTACCGAATAACTTTCCCCTTTATAAATTATTCTCTATTTCCAGCTAAAGGAGTCCTAAGTCTTATTTTCTTCAATGCCTTTGTTTCCACTTTAGTGGGACTGAATCCTATTTATCATCCTCCACTTCTTTGAAGAAAAGTTTTATTGCCATTATTAAAATGAACATATTTTACATAATTTACATTACCAATAAGACAGCATACCATTTAAAAATTACTTGCATGCTCATAAATCTGTATTAATACAGCATGTATTTTGCCCAGTGTTAATTTCATTTCACTAAAGCTATATATAGCTTTAAATTAATCAAGGTATACTTGATCGTTATAAAACAACTAGGTAGAATCCTGCAACTGTTGAGCAAAAAAAAAAATTGGGTTACAACTTTGATGCAAGACATGGCTTCCAATAATTTAGAAGAAACTGTCAGATGTACTCAGAACGGATTAAAACAAATGAAAACAGTGAAGGACTGTATCAACTCAAATAACAAAAGCCTGGAAAAACTTAGAGGCTTTAAACAGATATTCACATAAACAGATAAAACCGCAAAAATCAGAAGTTGAAATAAAGAAAAGGTTGGCTAACTGAGACTGCTCAAGAATAGATATTAAAAGGTAGAATTAGAGGACAGAGCATGCAGGGAAAACCTAAGATTTTTTGCTGTATCACAGAAACTGGAAGAAACAGACTTAATTTTATGAATGCACAAATGAGCAACTGGCTGGTATTCCACAGCAGCTTTTGTTAACTGAAAGGGCACATTGTGTACATGCTCCAAATCTGGCCATGGAAAAGTAGCCAAGACCTGCATTAGTAAAGATGCAATCCTATCAACTGGAAACGTTGATCCTGAAAAACTGTGGAAGAAGGGAAATGTACTAGACAACACAGTGTTTCTGGAAGATGATTATTCACTGTACACCAGACAGAACAGAAGCAAAATTTATTCCAGCAAATCAGGGAATGTCAAGAGGCAGATGCAAGAGAGTTATCATCATTCCCCCCCACCCACTTTCTACATACGGTTGGAGTGCCATGTCAACTGCTGCCATCTCTCAATTCAGTGCTAATCTCCTACCTTCTCTGACACTCAGGCCTGACACAGACACACAGACACACAGACACACAGACACACAGACACCTCAACCACCCTTCCGACATACTTGAAGCCGTTAACCAGTACCATCTCATGTGCCTTCAGTTTTGCATTCCATTCCTCTACCCTTTGCTGAAGTTCTCGTTTACAGTCCGACTAATTCCATATGGTCATTTTTTGATGCAGAACAGGCAAAGGAGGAAATACAAAAGTCTGTTCAGCAAAAAGTGAGCCATCAAGCAGAACACATCTCTGCTTCTCACTCTTCTGATAATAAAGCTCATAGACAAACAAATGAAATCTTCTTCCAGTGTTCCAAAATAAAATACTTGATAGGCAGAGAAAGGCATAGGAGTTGACTAGAAGAATCAGGAGTGCACTGGAACTGCATTCTGGAGTTGGGAGTTGCAGATGAACAGGAAGATATAGCCGTACAAGAAATGTGGAAAAAGAGTGGATTTTTGTTGACTTTGTCAAACTTATATGAGACTGAAAGGCTTTTGCCCCACTTCATGTAGTTAGCTTGGAAGGAAGAGGGCAACTGTAATTAAAACAATGTTTTTAACAGTACTGCTATAAAGCTTTTCATGATATAAATTACATGTTTTATAGTAAACCATTTTCAGATTATTATGTGAAAGATTTAAATAGATGCTTTTGTTTTGTTTTTTCAGTATTAAGAAATGTAGCCATTACAATGCAGAGAGAGAGAAAAAGGCTGGACAAAAGCATGTTTAAGTTAACAGGCTGTAATCTTGGGTTGCTGATGTGGGGGTGCAAAAGCACACTGATCATAATATATAGACAGAGCTGACAAGTTATCTCTTACTTCTGCATAAGTGAATGTCTAGAGAAAGACCCCTGGTTAATCAAATAAGTTTAGAGTGGAAATGAGTAAATAAGAGAACACTGAATGTAATGAAGTTTTCCTTTAGCAATAAATGTTAAGCATGACTAAAGTCTGCAGCTGAAGGCTACACGTTTGTGTTTCCATGGATACAAGCTGATTATAGAGCAATAAAAAGCCAAAGAACTGCTTCGAGACTAAAATTTAATGCTTTCTGAAAGTATGCAAGAAGCCTTTCACATCTGGGATGGGAATAAAGATAAAAAAACAGGCAGTAATTAGTGTAAGCAAGAGCACAGGCAGTAACATGCACCTTAGCATGTATGACCTTAATGTTGGGTCAGATAATACCTGTGTGTGCAGCTGTCTAACTGGGACAACTGTTCTTATTAGGAGGGTTGATCTTCATTATTTTAAGATGTACATAGTTTTAGGTCATGGGTGTTTTTTTTTCTTGAGGAATTTCATTGAAACAAAAGTGTGTGCGTCATACATTCAAATGGAAAGGGCAAGAATCAACTGTATAAAAGCTCAACCTGTCAAACAGTGGGTGCATTTATCACAAAAGCTGTAATGACTAAAAAAAGGGGGTACTTGCGTATTTTCGCAAACAGATTTTTGTGATAATACGGCTTGTTTCCCAGTGTGTGACTGTAACCATAAATGTATGCAGAATCACACTGGGAATGTTATCTGTAAAAAAAAAAAAAAAAAAAAAAAAAAAAAAAACTTTGTTGAGGTAGGAATAGTGTACTACTTGAAAAATGACTGCTTGTTTGAACCTATGCTGTTTCCTGACATCATGTCAGAGTACTTTTCCAAGTCCTGTTATGTGTGCACACAACACAGCATAAGTATGTGAAATGGAGTAATTACTCTGAATCTCAATCACAGCACAACCTCACTGAATGTAAACAGTTGTGAACAAACTATTGTGTTTCTTTCTGGCTTGGCCAAAACTCGATCCAGAAAAGACAAAATGACAGCAAAGACACGTTCTCCTTTCAAGCGATGATATTTTGTGGCCGGCTGCAAAGAGCAGTGTCTGCAGCATATTCCCTTCCCCAGAACTAGCAGCCCAAAAGGGGTAAAAGCAACTGACAGTTCACACACTATCCAAAAAGGGGGAAAACTGTAACATACAGACGTGATTCATTTATTATTAAACACACATCACGGAGCATAACACTCCAGGAGCCAACAATGCTGCTTCGCAACCAACTTCCAGAGCCAGCCACTACATTTTTCCTGACATACTGCTTGGGTCAGTCTCAACTCCGATTTGCAGGACAGTGCAAAAAGGCAGGCAGGTTACACCGTAAACTGTCCCAAATCATGACATTAAGGACAACAACTCATTTGTCCATAATGTCAGCTATTATCATAGAATTGGAAGCTTGTTGCAAGAGAACCGCAAACATCTGGTATGTATGACTGTAATCTGACAGCATTGGCTGACAAACGTTCAATGGACAGCCTTGCCAAGAAGCGACATGCTGCCAGTAAAGAACAGAAAGAAAAGTACAGTTTTGTACCTACCATAAATGTAGATGTTCGAGGATTCCATTGCTGCAGTCCTTACTATTGGGTATAGTCCGCGTCCAGTCGGCCCGAATACCAGAGTATAAGGCTGACGTCGGTCAGGGCGCATTAGACTGACGTCAGTACGTCAGGGTACTAATGCGCATGACCGACGTCATATCCTCAGTCTTTTCTTGCCCCAGATGTCAGAAGACCCTAAAAAGACAAGTCCCAAAATACCTGCACCAAAACATGCACAATATATACAAGAATACATACAAAAATATAAGCGTGTAAACTCACCTACACAACCACCCCTAAACACAGAGGGAAGGAGGGACTGCAGCAATGGAATCCTCGAACATCTACATTTATGGTAGGTACAAAACTGTACTATGTTCTTCGTTTTCCATTGCTGCAGTCCTTACTATTGGGTAGAATCCCAAAGCAGAGGTAAGGGAGGCTGGCAAATCATAAAGAAGTAGGAGCTGACAACATGCCTTGCAAAACAGCTGTGGCAAAACCAGCCCTAGACTTAGAGTAGATAGGAAGGTGATAATGCTTAGAAAAAGTATGCACTGAACTCCAAGTAGCTGCTTCCAAAATATCCTTAGTTGCCACCCCCCTTAGAAATGCTGTTGAAGTGGCAGTAGCCCTAGTGGAATGAGGCCTAATCCCAGCTGGAATCTCCTTGCCATGATGGGAATAACAAAATGCAATGCAAAAGCCAATCCACCTAGAAATAGTTTGTTTTGACACAGGCTTGCCCTGTGAACTTAAAGCAAAAGAAACAAACAACTGCTGAGACTGCCTAAAATCCTTAGTCCTGCTTAAATAATAACGCAATTGCCTGTGTACATCTAAAGTGTGCAAAATCTTTTCCCCTTTATTTTGAGGATCTGCATAAAACGTAGGCAAATGAATAGTTTGGTTTAAAGCCACACTAGAAACCACCTTAGGCATAAAGGAAGGATTAGTACGTAATGATACCCTATCCTTATGGAAAATCAAAAAGGGCTCTACTGCCATAAGGGCCTGCAACTCAGACACCCTTCTTGCAGAAGTAATAGCCAACAGAAAAGCAGTCTTCCATGACAAGTATTTCAATTCAGCAGTAGCTGCAGGCTCAAAAGGTTGTAGAGTAAGTTTTTCCAACACAAAATTGAGATCCCAAGCAGGAGTAGGAGCTCTACGTGGGGGTCTTATATTCTTTGCCCCTCTAAGAAACTGCTTGAACAAAGGATGCGAAAACAAAGGTGGGTCACAATCATAGTGAGCTGAAATTGCTGCAGCATGAATCTTAATGGAAGAGAAGGACAAACCTTTGTCCAATAACTCAGTAAGATATTGAAGAGCCACACTCAAATTAGGCTCAGAAATCTCCAAATTCTTTGCTGTACTCCAAAATAAAAATCTCTTCCATTTTTCATGTGACACTCTCCTTGTACTAGGTCTTCTAGCTTCCATAATCACATTTAAAACTTGTTGAGGAAGTTGAGACCTGCTGTGTTTCAACACAGAATATGCCAGGCTGTTAGATGAAGAGAGTGAAGCTTGACATTGAGCAGATGACCGTCCTTCTGAGATAACAGATGAGGAATCAGAGGTAAAGGCCATGGAGGCTTCTTTACTAGACTCCGTAGTAGTGGGTACCAGTGTTGCCGAGGCCAATCTGGAGCTATCAAAATCATCCTTGGCCTGTCTTGTCTGACCTTTAATAGTACCTTTGGAAGAAGAGGCAGAGGTGGAAAGGCATACACATGAAGATTTTTCCAACTGAAAGACAGAGCATCCACTTTCCAAGCTGTGTGATGAAACCCCTTTGTGCAATACTTTGGCAGCTGGTGGTTTAGTGGAGAAGCGAACAGATCTATGTCTGGAGTTCCCCATGACACTGTCAATTTCTGAAATACATGAAGATCCAGTTTCCACTCGTGGGGATCCATGATTTGTCTGCTTAACACATCTGCTAAGGAGTTCTGTGCTCCTGGCAGAAACCTTGCCTGAAGAGTTAGTTGCAAGCTTAGCGCAGTCTCCCATAAAATCATTGCTTGCCTGCATAGAGGATAAGAATGTGTTCCCCCTTGCTTGTTGATGTACCACATGACAGTTGTGTTGTCTGTTAGAATCAACACCTGCCCTGGAAGAAGTAACTCCTTGAAAGCCATTAATGCAAACTGGACTGCTAACATCTCCTTCATGTTGATATGTAGATGCTGTAGTCTGGCAGGCCACTTGTCTTGTATCCACTTTCCATTTAGATGAGCTCCCAAGCAATGTCCGAGGCATCTGTCGTTAAAATCTGACTTGCCTCTGGCCGGGTCACAGAGAGTCCCTTGTTTAGGTGACATTCCTGAGCCCACCACAAGAATTCTTTTGAAGGCAAGGTATTATTTGAATGACAGTGTCCAAATCCTGGCAGTGCTGTGTCCATACATTTTTGAGATACCATTGTAGCTTCCTCATATGCAGTTTGGCATTGGGAAGCACCAGAATACAAGATGCCATGAACCCTAATGCTTGAAGGACTGTCCTTGCAGTCAGCACGGACTGATGAGATAGTTGATGGAAGTAAAGTGACAGACTCTTTTGTTTGTCCGGGGTTAAAAAGGCCATCTGGGCTGCTGTATTCAGTCTCACACCCAGAAAGCACATGTCTTGAGAGGGTACTAGACTGGACTTTATTTCGCTCACAGAATACCCTAGGCATCTTAGCACTGCTATAACATATTCCAGATGCTGTAGAAGGTCTTCCTTTCCTTGAGCCAGAATCAGGCAGTCGCCCAAGTAAGGATAGATTTGAATTCCTTGAAGCCTGAAGTAAGCTATCACTGGAGCCAGAACCTTTGTGAATACTCTGGGCAGTAGATAAGCCAAAGGGCAATGCAGAGAACTGATAATGAGAATTTCCAGCTCGAAACCGCAGATACTTCCTGCAACTTAGCCTTATAGGCACATGAAGGTAAGCTTCTTTGAGATCTAAAGTTACCATCCAGTGATCTTTGCCCAGCAGAGGTAAAAGCTGTTGTAACGTCAACATCTTGAACTTGGGAATGTCCAGAAAAGTGTTGAGGAGAGATAAATCCAAAATTGGTCTCCACGTGTTCCCCTTCTTTGGTACTAGGAACAGGCGAGAATAAAATCCTAGGCCCCTTTCTGATACAGGGACTGGCTGAATGGCCCCCATCTGGAGTAACTGAGAAACTTGCTTGTGAGCCTCCTTTCTTTGTGGAGGAGGAACGTCTGGCATGCCTTTGAAAGGGGCATTGTATGGAAATAAAATCTGTAACCGTGGTGAATGATATCCAACACCCATTTGTCTTGAGTAATTAAATCCCAATTTTCTTTGAAAAGAGACAGTCTTCCTCCCAAAGGAGCTGCCAGGCGAGAATCTACTGGCAGCTGAAAAGACAGGTCATTGGGTCTGTTTACGAAAGGACTGACCCCTGCCCTCACCAGAAGTCTGAGCAGGTGAACTCCTGTTCTAGGCCTAAAAGAACCTTGAGCCCTGCCCTACCACGCCTAGACCTACCCCTAGACTGGGAATCATAAGCAGGGTAAGTGCACCCCTTAGCAGGCCAATTTCTACTAAACTCGGGTGGGTGCACGTGCAAAGAATCTGTAACAGTTTGCATAGACTTAGCTTTGTCCTCCATTTTCTTTAAAACTGCTTCCACAGGCGATCCAAACAACACATCAGACTGTAAAGGAGCATCCAAAATCCTTGTCTTAACATGCTCAGCTAAATTCTGATCCTTCAACCAGGCATGCCTGCGAAGAACAGAACTAGTAGCAGCCACCCTCGAGGAGGCCTGTACAGCATCAAAACCACATTGCAAAGAATGCTTACCCACTTGCTCAGACACATGAACCAAGTCCAGCAACTCTTTACACTCAATACCTTCCGCCAAAGCATCCACCTTAGATTTTAATTGTGAAAGGAGATAATTCTGATATTTTAGCATGTGAAACTGACAATTCAACGCCTCATGGCTAGAGTGGAAGAAGTATACACTTTCTTTCCCCACCTATCCAAGGCCCTTGCCTCTTTATCAGTGGGAACAGGATTTTTAACCACAGAAGCCTTAACACCTTTAGGCCCTTGAGAAATAGTTTCTGGGTCCGCCCTAGGACTCTTAAACAAATACTTATGAGCTTCGGCACCCTATAATACCTATCAGGCTTAACAGGAGCAGGAGGCAAAGAGTCAGGATTCAGGGAAGCCTCTGCAAAACATCTTCCACCACATTCAACACAGGAGGAATAGCTAAGGGCCTATGCTGGGGCAAAACAAGAATTCCCTAAGCCTTTTCCTGGAATCAGAGTAATCCTGGCCTTCCCATTTAAAGTGCTCCCTCATGGAATGCAGAGTCTCTGAAAATGAGAAATCCTCAGGAGGAGAAGCTGTAGGAGTGGAATCATCCACATCAGAATCAGAATAAGTAGGATACTCCTGCAAGTCTTCCGCAGAAGACTCTGAAGCCTCTGAACACTGTTCAAAACTATCAAACTCCGGTTCCACCCTAGGCCTCTTATCAGGGGGGGGCATAGAACCTCTAATCATAGTAATCAAATCTTCTGCCATTTTAAGCATATGTTTCTTAGGTACAGAACCCGAAATGCTAGGAGAAGCCCCACTGAAGCTGAACTAGGCCTACCTCTCAAAGAAGTTTTGGCAACAGAAGGAGAGGCTCTAACTACCTTGGGAAGAGAGGGAAGAACAGTTACCTGAGAAGCCCCCTCAGCCTGGCCTACCTCCTGAGAAGGCACATCCTGTAACAGTAAAGTTTCTGCCTGAGACTCCATGGAAACTCCTGGCAAAACCTCTGGCTCCACTGAGCCTTCTAAAGAACCGACGTCCGGGACTGCGGTTCATCAACCCTAGGCTTCACTGTTTTGTCCTTGCGCTTCTTGGGCGGGCGCCGGAGCATCCGACGGCATTTTATAATTACAGCGCGCTTCCCAAACACTAACCTGGCACAGTCTAACCTCCTCTTAATAGTGCGTTTGTTAAACCTAGCACAAGAGGCAACCAACAACGCCGTGCTCAGGCCCTAAACAAGGTATACACAAGGTATGGTAATCCCTATGAGGTATCTGTTTCCCACAAGAAATACAGTTATTCACTTTTTCTGACATCCGCAAAATACTGAGGCAAGAAAACCAAAATGTTCCCAACAGGGTACTTAGCCAACTCTGTTTCGGTCTGAAACTCCGGTTTCGGAAATATTTCAGAACGCCAACCTGCACTCGCAAGACTGCTTCTGCATCGGACCATGCAAAAAGACTGAGGATATGACGCCGGTCATGCGCATTAGTACCCTGACGCATACTGACGCCAGTCTAATGCGCCTGACCGACGTCAGCCTTATACTCTGGTATTCGGGCCGACTGGACGCGGACTATACCCAATAGTAAGGACTGCAGCAATGGAAAACGAAGAACATCTGTTTTTTTTTCAGTTTGTGTTGATAGCCCTCCAGAAAACAACCTGGTTTGGTAAAGAAAACACACGGTTTTCCATTTCAACCACATCAACGAACAGATTTAGTGATCGGGAAGCAAGCCGTATTATCGCAAAAATCTGGTTGCAATAATATGCAAGTACCAAAAAAAGCTGTCATATATAATAGGTGGGAATAACTTCTTATCATAATGGTGACAGTTTCCATATTATCTTGGAATGTGAGTGGTCTCAAAGGAACAAAAAAAATAAAAGTGCATTGAATTATATTAAAAAAATGCAGAGTGCAAACAGCAATGATATAGGGGACACGTGGAAAGAAACGACTATATGAATTTGACAAAAAAATCTCAAGACAGATACTCACCAGAATATCAGGGACAAAGTAATTGAGGAGTACTTGTATTAACTGCTAGAAGAGCTCAAATAGCAATAAAAGAGGAACAAAAAGAACAGGAAATTTGTTGTAGTAAGAGGCTACTGGCATTTCTATTCCACCTAAAACTGCTATTACGGAGCTTAAGAAAAATGAGGGGGAAAAATAATCAGCTTTCAACAGGGAATATTACTTATTGATGGGGAATGGTACTTGATTTGCAACACTGAGAATGTATTGGGGCTGAAAGGGAAAATAAAGAATATATTTTTGAAGCAAATGTCTGAAAATATGTGGTATGGAAAACAAATTCAGTAGTATGAACTCATACAATTTACATATTATTCCCCAAGGTACAATAACTGGGCTAGACTAGACAAATTATATTTCATAGGAATGTGCACTTAATTGACAGCTTTGACACATATCCAATAACTACTTCAGATCATGTGTCAATAATAACCAAGATAAAAATGAACAGTAATAAAGTAAAAATGAGACACTGGCACTTACTCATCTGTTAAAAAGAGAGGAATTTAAAGAAAGGGTAATGGAAATTATTAGGGAGTTACCAGGGAAGATAGAAAGTTTGTCACAAGTTACAGCTATTGGGCGGGATAAAATAAAAGTGGAGTTTAAAAAATAGGCCAGAAATAATAATAATAAAAGAAGATATGGTTAAGGAGTAACCAGATTTAATTAGAAGGGTTGACAAAGGTTAAATTATTGCAAAATAATGGGAATCTCAAAAAGGACAAGAGGCACAACTGCAGCATGCTAAATAGAAAATAAGGGAGTACTTCTATAATATGCACAAGTTAAAGATTGCTATTAAGCAACCGTTTTTGATAACTTCAAGGCAGAAAAAAATTAGCACAACAATTTGGGCAACAGGCAGTAGAAAAAGAGTTATTGCCAAACTTAAGGAGCCTATAACAAGAAAAATATATCTTACACCTCTACAGGATCTTTGGTCATTTCAGAAATTTTAGGAAAATTTTTGTATAAAGCAAAGAAATGTGGAAATCCAGGAAAAGCACAGATGAAAATATTTATGAAAGACTTAACTGCTGAACCACAGCTACCTCTAACAGTGGGATATTTAACAGTTAGGACAGGAGAACCCAAGATAAAAACGGTGATGTACAACCAATATGCAAGTCTCTAGGAAAGGATGGTATTCCAGGGGAAGTTTCTATGCTAGGAGGAAAGAACGTGGTAAAGACCTGGAAGGTTTTGTTTAACAGTATTTTAAAAGGAGGGGAAGCACCAACTTCCCGGAAAAAAGCTACAGTGGCTGTTAATACCGAACGTCAGTAAAGACCCATCAAATCCACCTGCATATAGGCCCATTTCAATTTTACACCAACACTATAAACATATTTATGTCTAGAACGGCTAAAAGAATGGTAAAAGTGTTGTCAAATTTGACAGATACAGATCAATGAGGGTTTGTGGAAGGGAAGCAAACATTTGACAACATTAACAGATCAATGATGATCCAGAGGGAACCAGACTGTGGGAAAATATCACTGTTGTTGGTGGGTCTTTATGCAGAGAAAGCACTGGACTGAGTTAGGTGGGATTTTATAAGTAGGGCAATGGAAGCATTTGCATTGCCTGATACAATAACAGGTTAATTAGGAGAAGCTATGAGGTACTGCAGGCAAAAATCTAAGTGGGAAATTCTCTCTGATAAGTTGTTTCTGAAAAGAGGAACCAGAAAAGGGTGTCCTCTTTCCCTGTTGTTGTTTACATTCTATTTATAACCATTGGTAAAAAAAATAATAGGTATAGTAGTCAAGAAATGTAGGTGGATTGGACACACTAAATTGGCCCTAGGCGTAAGTGTGTGTGTGTGTGTGTGTGTGTGTGTGTGTGTGTGTGTGTGTGTGTGTGTGTGTGTCTTCTGTGGAAGGATGGGTGCCAGGCTGGCAACTCGACACCATAAAAAACTCCACTGCCAATTATGAGAGGACAGGTGTTCCACTGTGGTGACCCTAACCGGGAAAAGCCGAAAGATGAAGTCAAGAAGTATTAGCTTTATTTGCAGATTATATTTATGATAAGCTAGAAAAGGACATCTCAGTATTGTGGAACATTCTGAAACATTCAAGTTTTTTTTTTCAGGATATAAAATGAAGATAAAACAAAGGCATCAGCTGTATGTACCCAAACATGAATAAAGTTCAGCAATAACCATATTTATGGGGACACGATAAAACGAAACATCTAGGAATATGGGTTAAAAAGGATTCTATTATGGCAGCTAAGGATATGTGAAAGAAACTAAATAAAAGTACATAGAAAACTAAGAAATCACAAGTTGTTTGCGGATATGGAAAGATATTTGTTATTTATTTATTATTTACTTATTTTACATTTGTTTACCAGGATAGTCGGACTGGACTGGGTCCATTTACAGTGAAGGCGCAGGGAGAAAAGCTCCACATATATTGACATACTAGAATTAATACATAGCAGTAAAAACAGATAATACATTGTAACAACAAAAATCCAGTTAAGACAGAAATGTAAAACAGACAGGATACAACTCAGCAGTTAGACAAAAAACATTTTAGCATTGAGAGTCATTACATTCATCATGTTAAAATGAAGCAGCTATATTAGGAGATAAAAATTGTTGGATGTAAAAAAAAAAAAAAAAACTGTAGCATTTACAGTACGCAAGTAATAAGCCCTTCCAACTTTCCACAGAGCTAAAGCAGTGATTTTAGGTTATGCATGGGCATAGCCAGGTGCTTATGAGATGTGATTTTAGAAAGTTTTTGAAGTGTGAGATGGTGTGGATGGAGGTCAGTGAAGGGGGGAGGTTGTTCCAGTTTTTAACAACGGTGTGGGAGAATAGTGTTTTGCCAGCAGTGTTGTTAGCCCTAGAGATGCATAGAAGTGATTTGTCACTAGAGCGAAGTGTGCTGTTTGCTGCATAGTAGGTAACTGGTTAACTTAGTGATGGGGTTTTGTCAGGATACTTCAGAATGCTATAGGCAATGACCAGTTGGTGGTAATTTAGTACATGAGGAAATTCTATCCATTTTAGGTCCCTTAGAGCTAGACAATGATGGGATATGAAGGTGGCATTATTAGCTAATTTGGCAATATTATTATAGCATGACTCAAGTTTGTCAAGTTTTCTAATATGGGTACGAACTGGTGCTACCTACATTAGTGGGGACAATAGGTGAGTTTAAGCTAGGGTGATCCATGCTTGATCTGAGAGGAAGTTTTTGTGTCTGTATAGTGAACAAATTTTTTTGTGAACTTTTTTGATGGTTTGAGAGATATGGACATCAAAGAGAAGGTTTTTATCAATCTCAACACCAAGGAGTTTAGTATGGTCAGAAGGAGAAATGATTTGGAAGTAAGAGAAAAGGAAAGAGGAGTAGACTTTGATTTGCTATAAGACGGTAAAAGCAGTAAAAATGTTTAGTTTTATTACAATTTACTCTGGAACAAACTATCTATCTATATCAAACAAAGCTCCTCATTAGCACTCCAAGAAAAATCTTAATGATTGGATGGGAGATAGGAAATTAACCCCGGAGATCACTTCTGTGGCTCTGCTCAACAGGGGCAGAGGAAAATAATTTTCTTGGGTGGCGAAAGCCAGAGTACCTTTTTGGCTAGGCTTATACAGGCCCTAGGGCCAGTAGCTTAGTACCTACCTATGAGCCTATTAAGGTTAAGGATGAGTTGGATATTTGTGATCCAACTTTCCACAGAGCTAAAGGATTCCTGGGTCTGTTGTTTAAGAGAGGAAAAAGATGGGGCTAAGCAGATTAAAGTCAAATGATCTGCATACTGTATGAGTGTGGCATGCTGGATGGAAGTATGTAGATTGTTAGTGTAGACAGAAAAGAGAAGTGGGCCCAGTACTAAGCCTTGAGGTACACCTATGAAAGTTGTAGAGGAGATAGTGCCCCATTCCCATTGGACAGATTGTTGCCTATAAGCTAAATAGTTCTTGAACCATGCAATAGTAAAAAGGGCAAAGGATAGTGGACGCTACTGAATCTAATAGTAGAGAGTGTGAGACCCCATCAAATGCTTAGGATAGATCCAAAAATATAGCAGATGTACAATTATAGTCGTTTCTGTAGTTGTACTGTGGTGTGGCCAGAACCAGTGTTGTGTGGTGGAGAGAAGTTTGTGTGTGTTCAGGAAATGCAAGACTTGAGAGTGAATACATTTCTCTAGCAGCTTGGAGAGGGGAGACAGAATAACTACTAGATGGTAAAAGCATTAAAAATGTTTTTAGTCACTTTAGTTTTATACACAGGTCAGGCATATTTTTATTAAATCAGAAGAGAAGTTGTAGAAAGCAGTTAAAGAGTTGAAGGATTTCATATGAGATGGGAAGAGGGCAAATGTCAAATGGGATAAGTTAAGGTAGATTAGGATTACCTGATTTGAAGCAATATAACTACACATGATTTTGGATGCAGATCCTAAAGGAGAAAAACAGCTATAGAGAATATCATATTCATAAAGTAGCAGAAAGTATTCCAAGAACAAAGCCAACACTGGAACTGAGAAAGAAGATTCTGCCACTAGGGATAACTGCATTAGGTGTATACAAAAATAGGCAAGAGGGGGATGGAATTTAATGGCGGAAGCTGGCAAAGGAACCAAGGTATTGGGAACAGATAATTAGAAAGGGAAATGCAACAGAATGGGAAGAGGCCAAGAAGACATTTGGACTGCGGGCTACAGACTACCTTCCCAATCAGGAATTAATATCAGAGTACAGGCAAATAGAAATGGATAGGGGAATCCTAAGTGAAAAGTCTGCACTGGCTAAGTTAAAACAGAAGCTGCTGTTAAAAATAATAATAAATCATTAGTAAGGAATATAAAATATTGCACAACAACATCAGAGGAGGTTAAAAAGAATGTGAAGACAGAATTCACAAAGAAACAATGGGGGACATATTTGCAACAATGTCTACAAAATTTTGAATTTTAGCTTGGAAGTGTTTGCACAGGTATTTTTTTTTTTATATCCCCAAACAGGCTCAGAGGATTTTTTTCCAGAGGTAGATGGCAAATGGTGGTGGTTTGATGGGGAAGAAACAGGTAACTGGGGACATATGTTTTGGTAGTGTAAAGAGCTGGCAGTCTTAAAAATTCTCTACAGTACTCAAGTCAAAAAAAATACTGGGTGGACAAATGTAACTAAGGAAATAATATTGCACAGACACAGTAAAGCCTCAAGTCTGGTGGCTGCCAAAAAAGCTATTACTAGTAAATTAAAATCAAAGTCTAAACCAAATGTATTTGAGACAGTCAACATTGTAACAGATAAAAGAACTGGATGTAGAATCTTTAGAAAATTGCATAGAAAAAAATGGAAATTATGGGAACAGTGCATACAGAAAAGTGTTTTGAAGGAGGAATGAGGTTTAAGGGAAGGCAGGAATTGTTATCTTTTGTAATGTTGGATTAATTATATTATACAGAACAATATTTATGGCATATAATGCTTATAACTGTGATCAAGTTAATATGTTTTTATAAAAGTTTTCCTATGTCACAAGTGATATATTTTTTTAAACACCTTTATTGAATTCATTACTGAAAGGAAATGTAATGTTCAACGAGTTTAAGAAACATTGAAGTTTGAACAAGTATTTGGGTGAAAACCAGAAAGCACGCCATTACCAACTCTTTCATTATCTGAATCACAACATGCCAAACACATTTACTAACAACTTACACAACTTCTCATAGCCATTTTCTATTTTTTATTACTATTTTGTTACTACTACATTATGTTCATTTACATATAGTGCAGTACTTTCCAATATCTCACACCAAAGTTTCTCATCTTCAAAACAAGCATCAGTGTCGCTCACACTGCTCTATGATAGTGTAATACTGAAAAACCCGACCATTACCTTTACCAGCTATTCCCTTCCTTAATACATAACCTTTCTCTATCCATTATACAATGATAGGTCATTAACATTCAAAAACAAGCATGCTGGTTGGTCATGCCTGTTGTGAATAGAGCACATACGCCAAGGCTTTCCAGTTTTCTTGAGGTTAGAGGTAGAGAAGCAAGTAGAGGGCAGACAAAATACAAGGAAAAATTGGGTACGTCATGTAAAACTAAAGAAACCTACACGATTTTCCTTGCATTTCTGTCCTGTCTCCTTCATACCTCTAAACTGTCCAAATTTAAAATTTTATTTATTTTTTGGGGGGAAAAAAAAAAGAAATGGAGATCTTAGTTTCTTCATTGCTTGCTTTCCAAAGCAATGATATACTGCGATAGCGTGTGTTCACAAGTCCCATAGATATGCGCAAAACATCAAGAAGCAAGCAGGATATGAAAAAAAGCACACCACCACTGTGTCGTTATACAAAGACATTATTTAAGAAAAATAAGTAATTTCTTTCTTAATTGATATCATTGTATAATAGCAATAACCAATGACTGGGTGTGATACATTGAAGATTTACCCACTGTTGCCTGGTTAATCACTCTGGTTTCACCCTTGTGATTAAACCACACCAATACAGGGTAAATCTTCAACATATGACACCCAGTCGTTGGTTATTGCTATAATGCATCACACAGACTGATGCCCTAACCTATTATGCTTTTCTTTTTCCTGCATCAGTCTATTATTCAACCTTGAGGACAAACTTATAGCTAATATATATAGTCTCTAACATCACAACTTCTTATGCATGCAAGCTTCATTTACTTTACCAGTCTGTATCATTTCCCTACTTTGACCAAGCTGCCCACCTCTCACAGTTTCAGTATAACCAGCTATGGGTTAAAAAAACCTGACAACCTCTTCAGATGTTTCTTGAACCAACCGGACATCTCTAACAGAATAACGGACAGATTTCACAGCACTCAATCACTTTTTCTGTGCAACTTACCTTCGCATACTGTTATGTGCCTGTCAGATCACAGCAGTTTCACTTGGACACCCATAATCCCCAATCAGGAACAAAGGAAGACATTTTTATCATCATCAGATCACCACATTTATATTGCTGTCTACATCTCATACATCAGCCCCCTGCTTTCCACGTGTTTATGCGGACGAAGTGTTGGATTAGCTGTTGCCACTTCTCTCTATTCAAAGCTACTTTACCTTCAATAGTTAATCAGTTTTGCCTGCTTATTTCAAGTGTTCTCTTAGCAATCCAACCACCTCCTGGTTGGATGCCCTAGCCTCCTCTTGCCTTCTTCCTGCCTTTGCCTTCCCCAAATCTGTTTTACCAAACTGTCTTCTTTGATGCACATTTATTTGTGTATTTAGTCAGTCATTGACATTTGATTACTGGGAAAGTCAGTCTGGGTAGGAGCCCATTTTCAGAGGAGGAGTGGAGAGAAAAGCTCCAAAGTATTACAAAACAGTCGAAGAACAACAATTCTACAATCACCAAAATGAATACAAAGGTCTGGGATCTGAAACGGCAACTTCTCAGACAGATCCAGAGCTCAAGCTCCTCCCCCTCCCATAATCCCTTGCTACCTTCTAACCCACATAACTCATTTGCTAAATTAGCTGAAACACAGAAACAAACATCTGCAGAGAAGACAAAAACTTCCCACCAGATGAAAACCACTTCAGCATCACCAGACCCCTGAGAAGGAAGGGGGAAGGAGGGTGGAAAAGTGATGAATAATGACACTGGAGAGCACAGATGCCAAATTATGGTATGGTAAGTACATAACTCTGATGCTATCCGTGTCATTATTAATCACCAATGGGTCAGAGTCCCCAGGTACTAGGGACCCTTAGTGGCCTCAAGAAAAGATATGCCGGAGCATGGAGGAGCCAAAGGAAGCCCTGTTCCTAGACAAAGTCCAATTTGAAGTGTGAAATGAAAGTATGTAGATTAGACCAAGTCACAGCAGCACAAATCTCATCAATGGAAAGTCTAGCCAAGAAAGCTGATGGAGTGGGCCTAAACCGGTCTGGATAGTTCCAAATGCCAACTAGCATAAATGAAGGAAATACAACCAGCAGTCCACCTGGAGATAGTCACTTTGGAAATTGCATGGCCCTTTTCGTTCTGGGAGAAAGCCACAAAGAAATGGCCCAACTTTCTAAATTCCTCAGTCCTTTTTAAATAAAAGCACAATTGCCTGTAGACATCTAAGCAATGCAAAATATATTCTTCTTTATTAGAGTAATTAGGTAAAAAGACCGGTAGTTGAATCGACTGAGACTTGCTTCAGAGGCCACTTTGAGTAGAAAGGAAGGATTTGTTCTAAGGGACACCCTGTCCTTTGAAAGATCATGAACGGGGACAATGCATAAAGCCTGTAGTTCTGGAACCCTTTTGGCAGAAGTAGTGACTACTAAAAAGGCAGTCTTCTAGGATAGGAGTTTAATACCACATGAACTAGTAGGTTCAAAAGGTTTTTGAGTCAGAGACTGCAGCACTCAAGTCAAATTCCATGGAGACTAAAGATAGGAGGTGTAAGAAGAAAAACTTTCAAAAAGGCTTTACACAATTTGGAAGGAAAGGTAGGCTCATCATAGACATGAAAATGGCAGCCAACTGGAGCTTAATGGTAGAAAAACCCACCCCCATCCTGAAAAAGGGAAGATAAGAGCAAAACATCAGGGATAGGGGCTGAAAGGGGTCTAGATTCCGTTGTCTGGCCCAAATGGAAAACCTGTTCCACTTACTGGAACACACCTTTTGCTTTTGAGAAGCCAAAATAATGCTTCTCACCGATGAAGAAAGCATGGACTAGGAAAAGGATTACTGGAACTGGAGAAGGCATGCAGTCAGATGAAGGGTCTGGAGACTGGGAAGTGGAAGCCGCCAGGAATGGGATATAGTATTCAAGGTGGATACTTCTGATGAGACCCGAAGAAGGAGAACCACACCCGATAAGGCCAAAAGGGGCAATGAAGAGGAGAGAACTCTTCAGGTGACAGGCTTTCTGTAAGATTTTGGGTATTAGAGGAATAGGGGGCAAGGACAGAAGAGATCCATGAGCAAATCATGAACAAGAGCATCCCTGGGTGACTCCCCCAATGGGGGAAGCATGGCAAAGTGACCACTGCATTTGTGGTTGACCAGGGAAGCAAAAAGATCACAACAAGGTTGATTCCAATGGTCAAAGATATGTCTTGCCATTGACAGATTCAGGGACCACTCGTGAGCACTCAAGATGAACCTGCTGAGTTTGTCGGCCAGCACGTTAGAACTCCCACGTATACGAGTTGCAAGAAAGCACCTGAAAGACATCGCCCATTCCCACACTCTCATGGCCTCTCTGCATGGAAGTTAAGACCGTGTTCTCCCTTGCTTGTTGAGGTACCAGACTATAGCCATGTTGTCCGTCCAAATTGCTGTGGTACCCAGAAGGAGGCAGTCTTGAAAGGCCTGCAACATTAAAAGAACTGCTCTCATCTCCAGGACGTTTATTTGCAATTTGGGAACCACTTACCTCGAACTGTCCTTACCTGAAAATGCCCCACCCCCAACCCAACAGAGGCATCAGTGGTCACTGTGGCCTTGGGCAGGGGAAGACAAAAAGGACTGCCTAGAAAAATGTCCCAAGACTGAAGCAACCAAATAAGATGATTTGCACATACCTGCATCAATTTTATTGTCATGGACATGGACTGAGACAGAATGGACCACTGGACTGCCAGGGTCCACTGGAGAACTTGCATGCAATACCTGGCAAGTGGCACTGACTGAATGGCAACCGCCATGGAGCCTAACATTTTGTGAATCAAATGAAAAGGTGAGAAACTTGATCTGGAATCAACTGAACCCTGCGCGCAGACAGTGCTGCTGGCCTCCAATATAGTGTCCAGCAGGACTCCTATGAACTCCAGGTTTTTGCTTGGAACTAGATTTGACTTGGGTAAGGTTCACTGTGAAACCTAGATGCTGGAAAAGCCCGAGGACATACCTGGTTGTCAGTGTTAGTCGATGCCTCGTGGGAGCTGTGAGAAGCCAATCGTCCAGGTACGGAATAAAATGAAAACCCTGCAGCCTGAAATGAGCTGCCACCATTGCCATACATTTGGTAAACACGCGGGGGGCTGTGTTGAGTCCAAAGAGCAGGGCTCTGAACTGGTAATGGCTGGCCCCTAGCCAAAAGTGCAAGTGACTCCTGGATCATCTGTCAATCTTTATGTGATCGTGCAAATCCCAGAGATCCACTAAGCACATTCAAATCATCCTTGCTCAGGAGAGAGGCAGAATGCACTGTACAGTGACCATCCAGAACCTGGACTTCTTGACAGAAAGGTTTAGTTAGCCGAGATCCAGAATAAGAAGCAGGTCCCCAGTCTTTTTTGGTACCAAAAAGAAGAGAGAGAGAGAGTAAGTTCTGGACCCTCGTTGTCCTCTCAGGACCTCTTGAATGCTTCTTTTTTGAAAGAGGTCTTGCACCTCAAGATAGGCCAACTCCCTGGAGTGGTACATCTAGAAGAAATCATTGAACTGGAGGGGGCTAAGATTGGAGTAACCCCTGGAAATGATTTTTTAGCATCCACGGTATCAAAGTGAGACCTGTCCAGGCTAGTGAGTGAAGGGAAAGCAGACCCCTGACTGCCTCCAGGGCAGGACAGTTGGGCAGCGCATCAACTGCACTGGAAGGGCTTCTCCAAGAAGGTTTCTCCGAGCCCTAATTTTGCAGACCCACTCTGCCCCTAGGGTGGTGTCTACCATTGAATCCAATCTCCAAGGGCGGTGTCTACCATTGAATCCAATTTCCTGGCCTATGGAAGAGGATACTTGGGAAGCATTCTGAAAGGAAGACAGTTCTCCAGAACCAAAGTTTCTTACTTCCCATCTGGGTCTGGACCTCTGGGTAGTAGAGAACTTGATCCCTACCGCAGAGCGAGTCTTACCTTCCTGCTTACTGCAGGTTAAGGTCTCTAACAGATGGTCCAAACAAAGTGGAACCATCAAAGGGGGCATTAGGGAAGGACACCTTAACGGGTTCTGCAACCCACAATGGCGAAGCCAGGCATGCACCTGATAGCAATCCTTATGCTTGATGCTCGAGAGGTGGCCTCCAGAGTACTGGAGATCAACCTCATCGAGGCATTCACTAAGAAAGTGAGAGTAGACATCCTCAGAGAGACTTGCTTGAAGCTCTCTAGAGGCAAGGCCTCAGACAGAAGTGGTACGCTCCAAAACCAGATCACTGTGAAGCCGGGTAAAATGAGCTAACTGGCTGCTCTCAGGTCAAAGGTAGCTGAGGTAAAAACATGCTTTCCAAAACTGTCAATTGCCTGGGACTTCCTGTTTGGGAGATGGACCTTGGAGCTCTGCTCAGCTAGCTCATTCTTGGTAGCAGTGGCCACCACAATGGCATTGACAGGGACTCCTTTGCTTGAAAAGAACCTATCCTTAGGGTGACTGAGGACTTTATCAGCTTTCTTGGACACTGGTTCCACTGTGTCCGGCTCCTTCCAGGCCCTGCTGGTGAGGAGGTCCACAAGCTCATCAACAGGGGGGAACCCAGCTAGTAGATGGGCCTGTCCCAAAACGTGAGAGGGATGACCTTGGATGGATTATAAGGTCCTCCAGAGCCTCTCTCTGGATTGGGTGCTGGGGCCTCGAGAGGAAGGAGAGGTATCTCCCAAACTGGAGCAGGTCCTCTCTACCACCCAGAAGTCTAACGGAGTGGACAAAGCCCCCCCTCTCATCCCCCAATTGCTGGTGCTACCTGGGAAGGGAGAAGGGACTCAGAAGCAGTGCCGAGGCCCCCAGACGATATTTGCCCCAAGTTGTCCAGCGCCAAAACCCCCAAGAGAAGGGAGCGGTCCAAATAAATCTGGACCTGAATCCACCCCCAGGAAACCAGCACCAACCACTTGGAGATGAGGCCCACTCTGGTCCGAGGGCTATAGAACAGAGCCGGCCAGAGATCCTGAAGGTGTTGAGAAAGACGGAGATACCAAACACCAGCCTCTCATCATGAATCTCCGGGTCCTAACATTTCAAAACCTGCAGGATTACTAAGAAAAATGCTTGGTGATCCCCCTAGTGTAAGAAGGTGCATGGATCACACAGTAGCTGTACGAAGCAAGCACTAGGTTTGGAACCTGAGCCTAGCCAGAGGGAAGTTGCCTCAATCCAGAGGATCGTGTGTGGTATGACCTTCTAAAAGGACTCTGTCCTCCTGTTTAGGAGAGAAAAAAAAACCTTAGGTGTTCAGTCATTTAAAGGATAAACCTTAGGATTATCCTCCACATGAGATCTCCCTCTTGTCTAGAGGCCAGTGGCAAAAAGAAAAATGCCAGTTAAGCACGTAGCGTATGCAGATAAATGATTGAATAAGCCAGTAGTGACAAGCTATAAAATCTTAGTTACAGGACAAATCACGCAGGACACCGATGTAAGCCGAATTCAGTCTTCTTTATTAGTCTGGTCAGTCTCAAACATTAAATGCGGATGCTCTCCAAGCGGTGTTCAATGTTAAAATCAGCATGTGAGGAGTTACATTTATGCAGAGTTAAGTGGGCTGGGTTAAAAGTTGTGGCCAATAATCCCTGGGGAAGTGGTCTAGGGGCATTGCCTTTATTTTGACCAACCAGAGGGAGTTACTGGGGGCCTGGGAAAACAGAGTTGCATCATCACTATTTGCAAAAAAAGCCACTGTATAGTTATTTTATCATGAAAAGCAATATTAAGTTCAAAGTGAGTGTGTTGTGTTGAATAATGAAACCCACATAATAAAAACATGGATCTATACAGAAGTTAACAAGTTAAATAGTTAATTGTAAGTATATATAAACTAAGCCACAAGTGAGACCTAGGAAAATAAGAAGTCAAAATCTATATATATTATATGGAGGCTCACAAGAGGGCGATACGGTGGGGGGGGGGGGTCATGAAGCCAGGAAGACCACATGGAGTAGCTATAGAAGAGAAATTAAAAAGTTCTTCTGCCTAAATGATTTGAATTAAATTTATATCTAAAATTAAACAGATAAAGTGACTTGGTCTAAGGGAAGGGGAAGAATGGAAAAGAAAATGTTAACTGTCCCCTCTGAGTGTGGGGCCAGGTGTCAAGCTTATAAGTACAATAAGGGCATGATGTGGTAGGTTCAATTACATAGCAAATAAACATCACATAGCAATGCCTAGTAAGAAGGAGGATAGAGAAAACATGGATCTGGGGTGAACAGCCAGGAGGTGCAGGTGATCAGGAAATTAGAATGGCGTACCATGGTGAGGCCGAGGTCTAGTAGACCTGGAGTCCTGACTGCAGTTAAAAAGTAGCTGCCATGAGTAACCCCACAGGGGGGGGGGGGTGCAAGTTTGTGTGGGGAGCCTGGGATGTCAAGTGGCTTAAGGCAGAGCAGGTCGTAGCCAAGTGACATTAGAGTCTGGCTTGTAGGCGAGATGCCGCTGTCCGCACGTTTTTGGAGGTGGGCAACGTGAACCGATGAAATACAACTATACGACGCTATATATACACTAAA
>NC_056730.1:665136966-665164466 GCF_019279795.1 Protopterus annectens | reverse complement strand
TCCATGCAGCCAGATTGAGAGTTTTCAGTTGACTGTGAAGAGTTTTGTAGCTGTGCTGAGTCAGTAGAAGAGGCATTAGAGGTAGGGTCCAGGGAGGAGTATGTGTTAGGCTCCTCAGGAGTGGGTACCAGTGTTGTCTTGGCCAGTCTGGAGCAATCAGTATCATCTTTGGTCTGTCTGCTCTTGCTTTCAAGAGCACCTTGGGCAGAGAGGCAAAGGTGGGAAAGCGTAAACTGTCCATGTTGCCCAACTGAAAGAAAGGGCGTCCACTCTACAGGCCTTTGGATGAAAGGTCCTTGAACAGAACTTTTTCAATTGATGGTTCCTGTGGGAGGCGAAGAGATCTATGTCTGGTCTTCCCCACGCTTGGATTATCTTTGTAAACACTTGAGGATGCAACTTCCATTCGTGTGGATCTATCATATTTCTGCTTAGATTGTCTGCCAGCGTGTTTTCCAATCCTGGCAAGTACTGTGCTTGAAGTTCGATTTGCCATTCCAGAGCCAAGTTCCAAAGCGACATGGCTAGCCTGCACAGGGGGAATGAATGTGTTCCACCTTGTTTGTTTATGTACCACATTACTGTGGTGTTGTCTGTTCTTATCAATAATTGCCCTGGATGCAGGAGGTCCTTGAAAATTGTAATTGCATTTATCACTGCTAGCATTTCTTTTTGATTGATGTGAAGGTGCTTTTCCTTTTGGGACCATTTGCCCTGAATGCACCTGTCTGTCATGTGCGCCCCCCAGGCGTAGTCTGAGGCGTCTGTTGTGATGACTTGATTTGCTTGAGGCTTGCAGAATGGAAGACCTGTGTTTGTTTGGCATGCTTGGGCCCACCATAGAAATTCCTTTTGCAAACATGGAATTATTGGTATTATTGTTTCCAAACTGTGGCTGTGTTGAGACCATAGGTTTTTTAAGTACCACTGAAGTTTCCTCATATGCAACTTTGCACATGGGATTAGAAGAATGCAAGATGCCATGAAGCCCAGAGCCTGCAGGATTTTCCTTGCAGTGAGCCTGGTACAATTTGCTAGTATTTTGAAGTAATGAGTTAGTTGCCCTTGTTTTTCTGGCGTAAGATAGGCCATCTGGGTGTTTGTGTCCAAGTCGGCACCCAGGAAAGTTATTTTCTGAGATGGTGTTAGCCTGGATTTCTCCTTGTTGACTGTGTATCCCAGAGAATTCAATAACCGTGTTACATAAGCCAGATGTTCCAGAAGTATGTGCTTGTTGTCCGCTTGGATCAGGCAGTCGTCCAAATAAGGGTAAACTTGTATCCCTTGAAGTCTGCAGTAGGCAATTACTGATGCCAGGCATTTCGTGAATACTCTGGGCGCAGTAGATAAGCCAAAGGGCAATGCAGAGAATTGATAGTGGATTGAACCTGCAAGAAATCTGAGGTATCTTCTGCAGCTTTGTCTGATTGGGACATGCAGGTATGCCTTCTTGAGGTCCAATGTTACCAGCCAAAACTCCTTGCCCAGCATGGGAAAAAGCTGCTGTAATGTGAGCATCTTGAATTTTGGTGCAGTAGAAATGTGTTTAGGATGGATAAGTCCAAAATGGGTCTCCAGTCGGTTCCTTTCCTTGGTACCAGAAAAAGTCTGGAATAAAAGCCTTGACCTTGTCCGTGAGTAGGTACCTCTTGAATAGCTTTCATGGCCATAAGCTTTGAAATTTGTATTTGAGCCTCTGCCCTTTGATTGTGTGGCAGGTTCGGCATGCCTCTCATTTTTGGAAGAGTGTGAAAGTGAAATCTGTAGCCTCTGTTTATAATGTCCAGGATCTATTTGTCTGTTGTGATAATATGCCAATTTCTTGTAAATAATGCCAGCTTTCCTCCCAAGGGTGCTGCCAGCTGAGACTTGCTTGGCATGGAAAGGGGGACGCCATTGGGTTTGTTTCCTGTATTGCTGTGCACTGTCTTCGCCACCTCTTGTTGCTGGAGTTTGCCATTGTCTGCCTCTATATGATCCTTGAGGTTGTCCTCAGCCCCTTGTGCGCCTGTATCTACCTCTTTGTGGCTTGTCCATGGCTGGAAAGGACCAGTTCTTTGCAGGCCAATTTCTGCTAAAACGTGGTGGCTGAACCTGTAGAAAAGCTTTGACAGTTTGCATAGATTTAGCTTTTTCTTCCATTTTCCGTAGTATCTCCTCAGCATTAGTACCAAATAGTACATCCTTTTGTAAAGGAGCATCTAGTAGCTTAGCTTTAACATGGTCAGGCAAGGTTTGTTCTCTAAGCCAGGCATGTCTACGAATGACTGATCCTGTCACAGCAGCTCTACTTGAGGCCTCTAGGGCATCATAGCCACATTGTAAGGTGTGTTTACCCACTTGTTCTGCACTATGCATCACATCCTGCAACTCCTTCAAATCTGGTTGTTCAGGTTGAGACATTTTATTTCTTAATTGTGATAACAGAAACTGCTGATATTTAAGCATATGGAACTGACAATTTAAGGCCCTCATGGCTAGGGTGGCAGAGGTATATACCTTTTTTCCCCACCTTTCTAAGGATCTAGACTCTCTTTCGGAAGGTAGTGGATTCTTAGCAGTAGAGGCCTTCATTCCCTTGGGGCCTTGAGAAATGGTTTCAGGGTCAGCATTATGACTTTTGTAAAGAAATTGGTGAGAGGTAGGAACTCTGTAGTACCCATCAGGCTTGACTGGGGCAGGAGGCAGGGAATCCGGATTTAGGCAAGCCTCCAAGTAAACATCATCCAGTATGTCCAAGACAGGAGGTATCGCCAGAGGTCTGTACTGAGGTAACAAAAGAAATTCCCTAAGTCTTTTCTTGGAATCAGAAAAGTCTTGGCCTTCCCAATGGAAGTGTTCCCTCAAAGTGTGCAAGGTTTCCCCAAAAGAGAAATCCTCTGGGGGAGATACAGAAGGAATGGACTGCTCAGCATCCGAATCTTCAAAAGGGGAGTACGAGTGTTCCTCTTCATCAGAATGTTCTGAAAAAATGGAATCCTGGTCAGAAGAGGGAGAAGCTTCCTCCACTCGGGTCTCTTGTCTGGAGGGGGCTGGGAACCCCTGATAAGAGTAATTAAATCCTCAGCCATTTTTAGCATCTGCTTTTTAGGCATGGGGCCTGGAGATGGGCCCTGTGCAACAGGCCTCTTGGGATGCATGGCTGATTTGGACTTAGTAAAGGCCTTAATGGAGAAGGAAGATGAGGGTCTAAAAACACCATGGGTGGAAGTGGACCTATCCACATTAGGAGGTTCAACACTCACAGTGGCTTCGGTGGTTGTAGTCTGGGTATGGGCCGAGGTACCTGCGGTCTCGGTTACAGAGGACACCGCCAAAGAAGTGTTGTCGGTAGTCAGGAGCTGTGTAGGCGCCTCGCTGAGAACCGGACCATGTGTAGCCGGTTTTGGCGTGGTGTCGGTCTTTGTCCTTGCGTTTTTTGGACAAAACGGTAGTCGGAGTATCCGACGACATTTTATAATCAAAGGTTTTATCAAAAAAGTGCTGGGCGAACTCAGCCCGACGCTTAATAGTGCGTTTATTGAAAGTAGCGCAAAAGCGACAGGCCGAGACGTCGTGGTCTGGGCCTAAACAAGGTATGCAGAGGGAATGGAAATCCTTATGCGGTATTTGCTTCCCACAAGAAATACAATTGTTAACTTTGTCTGACATCGGTCTGAGGCAAGAAAAGTTTCAACGGGGTACTTAGCTTTAAAGAAGACTTCGGTTTCCAATTATTCGTAATTTCAGGAGCTGGCCGACCGGCACTTGCAAACTGCTTCTGCTTCGGGCACCGCGCGGCAAAAAAGACTGAAGAATATGGCGTCGGCTGTGTCTTATATACCCCTGTCGCACTGACGTCAGGGAAGAAAGCGACGACAACCGACGCCGGACCTAGACTTTGGAATTCGGCCGACCGAGAACCCGCCTGACGGCAGAAAACCCATCTGTGATTACTGCAGCTGTATGCACGATGAACATCCATAGAACCAAAGGAGGCTCTCCCCCTGGAGACCATATCCAATTTGTAATGAGTAATAAACGTATGTGGATTAGCCCATGTTGCAGCTGCACAAATTTCTGACATGGAAGCTTTGCAATGAGAAATAGCTGAAGTAGCTATAGATCTGGTACAGCGTGCTTTGGCTGGCATACGAGTTTCATCTTCAGTTTCATGTAAATGAAAGAGATGCAGTCTGCTAACCACTTGGACAGTGTCACCTTAGACACCCGTTTGCCCAAAGTTGCACTACCAAAGGATACAAATAACTGTTCCGATGGTCTAAATTTAGTTCTGTCTAGATAGAAACATAATTGCCTGTGTAAATCCAGAAGGTGCAGTCAGTACTCACCTTTATTTGAAAAATTTGGGAAGAAAACAGACAAGTCTATGGACTGACTGATACTGGTTTCAGATATCACTTTAGGAAGGAAAGTTGGGTTCATTCAGAGTGACACACTGCCTTTATGGAAAACTAAACACAGAGCTTTAGAACACAAGCCAGTGCCAAACTTGAAGGGCTTCTTAACACAATAGGTAGGACTGTGTTCCCCCCATTTCTTAATGCACCAGAATACAGACATGTTGTCTGAATGAATAGCTATCATCCCTTGAGATAAGGCAGAGTGAAACGCTTGCAACACCAGAAGCACTGCCCTTAACTGTAGAACACGGATATGCAAATAGGCCTCGGTGGGGACCAAGTGCCTTGGACTGTCTTCCTGAGATAATATCCCCCACCCCATCTGGGAAGCATCCGTGGTCACTATGGCTTTGGGCTGAGGGGGAACAAAGGGACAGCCTTGAAGAATCTCCTGTGAGTGCATCCACCAGGATAGGTCATTCTTGCATTGACTGGATATAAAAATTAAATGGTTCAAGGGGCGAGTTAGAATAGTCCATTGGTTTGCAAGTAATCACTGGAGAAGTTTCATGTGAAATCTTGCCAATGGAACCAATGTGATCGCTGCTGCCGTGGATCCCAATGCCTGCAGAATTTGATGAGCAGGAATTTTGTTCGATCAAAGGAGGACCTGCGACTGAATTTTCTGTAACCAGTGTAGTGAAAGCGATGCTATGCAAGAATCAGTGTTGAGGCGAGCTCTAATAAATTCCATATCCTGAGAAGGGGTTAGCTGAGATTTTGCAGGACTGACTGCGATGCCCAACTGAAGGGCTAGTTTCAGAAAGTAGTTTGCAGCTTGCAGTATTAGATGCCTGGTGGGAGCTGTGAGCAGCCAGTCATCTATGCAAGGAAACACTCAAGAATCCGTGCAGTCTCAGATGTGCTGCAACTGTCATCATACATTTGGTTAACACCCTGGGGGCTGTGGTGAGGCCAAAGGGCAGCACTCTGAATTGGAAATGACTGGCTCCCATTTGGAAGCAGGAAAACTTTCTCGAGCATTTGTCCACTTTTATGTGGAAATACGTTTCGTGAAAGTCGATACACCACATCCGATCATGTTTTTCTAAAAAAAGGGGAGAACTGACTGAGCGCTAACCATCCGGAATTTTTCCTGTTGGACAAATTTGTTTAGAATACTGAGATCCAAAACTGGTCTCCAGTCCCCATTGTCTTTGGCAGTAAAAAGAATCTAGAGTAAAACCCAGATTCTAGTTGGTCTGGTGTGACTTCTTCGATGACTCTTTCTTCTAGTAGCTTTTTTATCTCTATTGCTGCTTGAACTCTCTGACTGGGTGGAACAGAAGGGAATCTTTCTGGGGTTCTCGGATAAAAGGTGAAGAGAATTAGATAACCTCTGAAAATGATCCTTAGCACGTAAGCATTGGTGGTAATGTGTCGCCAGGCATTTGAGTGCATGGAAAATCATCCCCAGATTGCTTCCAAAGGTAAGCAATCGGACCCCCCTCCAGGAGCGCTGATAAGGTTAACCAGAGAATGAATCCTTAGAACCTGTATTCTGTTGACCACCCCTGCCTCTGGGATAGAGTCTTCCACTGCAACTCCCCCCTCTACTTCTGGGATTTCCTGAACCACATCTTACCACTACTTAGATTCTTGGAATAGGATTGTTGGAGTGGAAAAACGTATGCCCACAGCAGATAAAGTCTTTCCATCCTTTCACACCTGGAGAGAGAGTTTCCTTTACTTTGGGACCAAATAAAGAAGATCCATCAAAGGGAGTGAGTATTGATGAAGGAAGACAAATGGCTCAGCAAACTCGTACAGGCGCATCCAAGGGTGTCTGTAAATAGCAACACCTGAAGCTGCTGACCTGGTCACCCCTTCGGCTGCATGCGCAATGAGCCTCAAGGATGAGACAGAGAGAGACTCCAGGGTAGTTAGATGGGAGGCCACTTTTTCCTGGACCCTCTCTGTGACAGCTCCCGCAAGGGTATCCAACAGCTCCTTGACCAGATCCCTTTGAAGTCTTGTGAAATGTGCCAAAAGTTCAAAGACCTGACGAAGAATGTCGATGCAAAGACCCACTTCCCAAATCTGTCCATTGCCCTGGACTCTCTGTTCAGGGGATGGACAGTAGAACTTTCCTTGGCTACTTTTTTGGTGACTACCGCTACCACCATGGCATGTACCACTAAGCCCTTAGTCCGATGTGGTAGATCTTCTGAAGCAGTAAGGATTTTGTCAGGTCTCCGGGGAACTGGTTCCATAGAGTCAGGAGACTTCCAAGCCTGCTCAACGATAGTCAGTGGGCGTGGTCACCCAGGAGGTAAATGGGCACACACCAAAAGCCTGCAAGTACACAGATTGCTCTGAAGATGGTTTTTTGGACTTCCAATCACCCCCTCTGTTTTAGGATCTCCAGAATGTCTCCAAAGGAGACATCTTCCTTGGGAAACCCTGCCCTTCATCGAAATCCATGTCCTCTGACAGATTCTTCAGGAGAATCAAGGGGTTTCTTCTTATAGAATCTCTTCTGAGGGAGCTCCTCAGTGGAAATATCTGAAGACTCAGAAGAGGGAGTGCTTTTAGAAGGCAATTCTTGCGACCGTGGTGTGTGCTGTCCAGGGGTACAGGTTGGGGGCCAACCAGAAAAACCTGGAGTCACGGGGGAAGACTCCAATAACCCAGGAGCCATCTGAGACTAAGTAGTGGCTAAAGCTCTTTCCATAGCCTGAAAGGCAGGACTCCCTGAGAAGGATGGGAGCCCGGAACCAATGCAGACAAACGCGGAACCAGGGTCACACCTCACCCAGACAAGTCCCGCCTGACAGACCGGAACAGAGGACAGGTCCCCTGAGAGATACGGACGGCTCCACAGAAAACTTGGGTCTGGCTCAAATCCCTCAGGCCCAACAGTTAAAACAGACCCAGGGATGCACCAAGGAAGCCAGAGCTAGACTCGGCGTCAAAAGACTGAAGTGTTGTTGGTGCCGAAGCCATAAGTACCAGAGACATTGAAGTCGAGAGTTCTAAAGCCTGCTTTGAGGTTAGAGGAGGAGAATAAGTAGGGGTGGAGGGAGAAAAACTCTCAGCACCAGAAGGGAGAAAGGCTTGAGAAGAGTATGGGAGACCCCGGGCTGTCAAGATCTGATCCAGCAAACTAACAATATCAATGTCAGAAAGACTTCTGGAGCGCATGGATAATCCAGAGGGCGAATCAGGTCTCTCTAGGAATGGACTAGGGTGCTGACCATATAACGGGTCCATGGTTTTGTGGACACCACTAATTTTGGCACCGTTTGTTGTACCATAGGGGAAAAAGGCACAGAAATGGTAGAAGTGACAGTCGGCACTTGTATCGGAACCATGGTCAAAGTCATAGCTGTCAGCACAGAGTGGAAGGATTTTGATCCGGAGGTGACTCGTCAGCCTTGGACAAAGCTTCTTCAAAAGTGGCTTTAAGGAGCCCTTTGAGAAATCAGTTTATTCTATCTCTGCCACAGTTCAATTACTGAAACCCTGGCAGATGGAACAGTCTATACTCAAATGGGGCTCACCCAAGCAAGAAACGCAGGATTTGTGGTGGTCATTTTGGCATTTTCCTGCCACACTCTACACATTGCTTAAACAGATTTTCCTAACAAAACAAATAGGAAGGCAGAAAAAAGACAAAGGAAGAAAGTTTTAGTAAAGAGGGCTTCACTCACACAAAAGGAAAGGAGAAAAATCTACTAACAATGGTAGAAAGACTACCAATGGTAGAGAGAGAAAAGGGAAAGACTACCAACGATGGTAAAGGGAGAATTTACCAGCAGCAACAGAAAAAATACAGCAAATATGCTATGGGTAGACAAAATATTAGAAATGGAAAGGTTTTAGACTAATAGAAAGAATAAGCATATATAAAAATATACTTGGCTATAAGAGAGTTGGCTGACGCGTCTTCTCTTAAGAGCGGCGAATGAGATCTGGGGTAATGTGGAGAGGGGCACTGTGGGTAGACTTTCAGCTCGAGAGATATTTTTTGGGCTGACACAAGCTATATAACGGCCGGATCAGTTCAGAGAATCAGAACCGTAACACCACAAGTCGAGAACAGATGAAAATTGGCATCAGATCAGCACTTACCTCTAAGTTCCTATGCCTGAGCCTGAACCACTTCTGGAGCAATTCAGCAGCAAACGAGATCTGAGGGTTAAAAGGTTGCAAGGGATTATGGGAAGGGGAGGAGCTTGAGCTCTGGATCTGTCTGAGAAGTTGCCAGCTCAGATCCTAGACACAATGGTGATGAATAATGACACGGACAGTATCACACCTGTAGTTTAAACAGTTATAACAAAGTAGACGCAAGAAAACATTGGTTAAGATTAGAAACAAGTTACATGACAATGATTTAATATTTAGAGAACTTTTAGCCAGTTTAGAGAGAAATTAAAGCTAAATTAGTACAATACAAACAGGAATCACAACATGAAGGGAGACAAAAGCAGGCTTACGGAATATTTAGAGAGAAAGCCAAGGGACAGAAACTGATAGAAGTAAGGAAGTGAGTGAAGAAGGGAGGGTAAGGAGATGTAACGTACTAGTTCACATTTAGGAATATAGCTTATCCTGGCGTTGAATAAGGAGAGATAGCTTTTGGCTAGCAAGTCTTTCAGAATGGTTTTGAAGGACTGGAGGGAGATTATTGACCTGATGGATACAGTAAGTGGTTCTAGGCCTTTGCAACATGGTGCGGACAGGCAGGATATTTTGGCCATTGGACCATAACGGCCGACTGAGAACATAGTTGTGTAGAATGCAACTTAGTGATGGACAATTTCGTAGGTGGCAAGAAACTGTGTATATGTTAGTTGATGGGTACTTCTAAGCAGTTTAAGAAATTAGGAAAAAATCAGAAGCTTCAAACTGACATAGGGAAAAACACATGGGACTGAACCACGGCAAGCTATTCTCACTGACCTTCACTGTACGTAATAAGGCCTACTACGTCCTCATTTCTTCATCTGACCAACATTGTATATCCTAAAACCCATCTCATGCACTTCATCTCAATCACATCAAGCTTCATCAACTGCTCTGCCTTCAATGACCATATCTGTATGACACAAAGAAGCACGGTCTGTACCAAAGTTTTGTAAACCTTACTTTTCAACTTACTTGGCATTCTTCTGTCACACATTACCCAAAACACTTTGTGCCAGTTGGCTACAGCACCCGATTCTATCTTTGGCCTCATTTAAACTTCTGTTAACTACAATTCCCAGATACTTGAAGCCGTTAACCTTGGTTGCTATTTTTCCATATCTCAGTTCAAAGCCTCTTCTGATATCCCCCAATTTCCTGCCATAACCACAGTTTTGCCTGTATTCAGTTTCATGCCAAGTGCCCTTAATTTGTATGGTACGTATAATGGAAAAACTAACTTCTGACAAGTCTTCCTCCCTGTATATCTGTTACTTCTCATTCAGCTTTCTCCCCTCACATTTAAATACACTGAAGGCAATTTACTGTTCATACTTGATCAAGTACTAACATTACTTAACTTTACAGAAATTAACATTTATATTACACAGCAAAGCTTTTACAAGATTCATCAACCTGTATAATTTAAATGTTCCCCACCTTTTTAACAAACTGAAAAAAAAAAGTCAGAAAAAAAATGGTCAGGGAAACTATCACATATTATACAACTCCCCCAAATTATTATTCACCATAATGGTTACTATTTCATTGTATTCTAGTTAGTGAGTATAATTAATACTGCTATACATGTTTAAACTATTAATACTAGTATTTCACAACTTCCTGCACAGTACTTTACATAGCAATAATGGAGAAGACTGGGCCATGCTCAAGTCGAGGTCATGAATGCAGTTGCTGGGTTCTCTTACATCAAACACAAATGTCCAGTCTTGGACATGCGTATTTAATTCTCTTACAAAAGAAAACCAAAATTAACGCAAAAGGTTTTGCATCGTCATGCACTTTACTGAATAAGTAAAATTAAGCTCCAATACCGGTCATTGATTGTAATGCTCAGTGATTTTTCCAGAAAAAAAAAAAAATCAAACAATTTACGTAGTACAGGCAAAACAATTACACGACATGATAAATCAGGTTATAAGGTTAACCTGAGCACACAGGCTGACAGCAACCTTAACTTTGATCATCATGTCTCCATAATGGTAAGAAGGACATTTTATATTGCTCATCGCATAAGCAAGGGCATTGCCTCCAGAAAAAAAAAGAGGTTACAACCCCCCCCCCCCCCCGCACTCTTCTCTCATCAGGCCAATAAGAGTACAATGCTCCCTTTGGCATGTTCCTTTCCAAACACCTGTAGCAACTGGACAGATCAGAAAAGTTCCTTACGAAGATCAGTCTTATGCGGATAGACAGAAATCATTGTCACTCTACTCTGTGCCATGTGTCTTGCATATACAGCAATCTCTGACCCAGCTTTGATAGAAATGATGCACATACGCAAGTCAAATGGCACACAGGTCACTCGCTCAAAGGACCTTAACCTGGTATGCGACAAACAGAACTTGCTGGAGAGAGAGATTTATCTCACAGAGGTTGCACCACCTTTGGGACAAGCTTCCTATCATGTTAGACAAAGCCCTTCATTGGCCCTATTTAAGCACAATTTGAATGACTGGATGGGTAACTGGAAATTCACCCTGAGAGTTCCACCAGTGTCCCTCTTGGAGAGGGGCTACAAGTGCTGATTTTAGTGTCTGCTTAAACCAGACAGCCTTGGAAAACGAGATGTACTTGATGGACTTTTAATGGCCCTAGAGCCATTAGCCTAATAACCTCCCATGATCTAGAACATGTTTTGCAGCACTGACTTTCCAAGGTGGGACAGGCAAAAAAATAGGTGACATTAAAACATTAAGACAGGCTTCGTGTCAGCATGCATCCTTCTGAACAAACAAGCAATTAAGAAGCATGAAAAGCTGCCCGACATTATTGACCATCTGTAATCTTCAGTGGTTTACCAGAAAAACAAACGTATTACAAGGGGAAGCGACAAAAGGGAGGTAAAATTCTTGCTGTTAAAAAAAATCAGTCTCTCAAATATTTTTTTGTTAGCACTTCAGGTGACAGATTAAAAGTCATAGTTTGACTCAATTAACTGTGGGTAATGAGGTGTAGAGAGTTGTAGCTGCAGTGTGCACTGAATGGCAGGCGTAGAGAGTTGTAGCTGCAGTGTGCACTGAATGGCAGGCGTTTGCTTTCAGGTTTGTTTTTAAGACAAATGTTTTAACTATTTATTTGATTTCTGTAATCCGGACAACCCAGGGATATATATATTATATATATATATATATATATATATATATATATATATATATATATATATATATATATATATTAGACATACAGTTACAGCAAATACAAATTACAGTGACAACAGCACTATCCTTGTGTGGTAATTACATACATAATGAAGAACATATTACATTATGTAGGCACAATGATTATTAGAGAATAAAAACTAAATACAAAAGGATATAAACAGATGTGCTATCAGTCTAGAGAGAATCGGACAGGTGTATTAAGTATTGTGGAGAAAGAAGATTCATTTAGATGTGCTAATACCCAAGAATATGGTTTGCCTACTGGTATGGATTATGCATATTTCAAATACAGTACATACACTTTAAAAATTTAGAAAGGTCGGAGAGAACAGTGGCAGTAACTGATGAGTTGTGAAAAAAATGGATGTCAGTCCAGACTATTTCAGATGATACTCCATGGTTTGAAGCATTTGCAATCTGCATCTTTGTATAGAAATTGCTTGAGGTCCTGTCTACATATTTTAAAAGTAAACTTGCTCTGAGCTAGGAGAGAAGGGATTCTGATTTGTGGTCCTGGGTGAAGCACTCACCTGAGCAGTGTAGTTTGGTGTCTCTAGTGACATTATGTTGGGAGGGAAGGATATGAAGTGAGTCGACAGACCACAATGCTTTGCCAGAGATGGCCTGCACCTGTCACCCCTGGGATTCCTAATACGGGCAAAGGCTCTTGCTGCCCCTATAGTGCCTTTTTTAGGCAAGGTTCAAATGACAACTTCACCTCCATAACAGGAACGGGCAAGCAAAAACTGGAGGGTAATGCTACTCAATGCTAGAAGTCTAAATCTCAAAATGCACTCTCTCGAAGCACTCCTTAAAATGGAGAACATAGACCTCTGTGCAGCGACTTGAGACCGGGTTCAAGGCTCCAGAGAGCACCACTGCATTATTCAAGCTATAACTCATACCACACTTTTCGGCCACCTAACCTGGACCGGAACACCAAAGGCAGAGGGGTGTCCATATTCATTAAGCATATCCACACCTCTAGGCTAGGGTACTCGGCATAATGCACCCGAGGTTATCCAAGTGTAACGAACTCTGGGCAAAACTGCAATCCAAATTCTAGCTTGCTACATATCCCCCACCATGCCCCAGGATTCCCACTCCTCTTTTCTTGATATAATGGAAAATATTAGGGTTCAACCAAACACCCTAATTAAAAGGCGATCTCAAAATACCCCACCATTAACTGGGAAAACTACTCATGTAGCAACTCCTTTGCTCAACGCTTTCTGGAATTCATAAATTCCAATGCCCTGGATCAACTTATCCACACCCCCACCAGGTGCAAAAATATCCTAGACCTAGTCATTACCAACATGAGTGACCGTTGTTCCACACCTGAAGTCAACTCCTCGTTGGTCAGATCAGACCATAAACTAATCACCCTAGATATCCACATCCCGCCCCCATCCCCCATTAAGGAAATCACAGTAAAAAATTTCCCCAAAGCCAACTTCATGCTTCTTATGACAGAAGTGGCAAACTTCATGACACCCATGCAGAAGGACAATACAGTTACGACTGCTGAATCTTACACAGAAACACTCTATAAGCACTTACAGGAGTGCATGGATCATGCTATCCCAAACGGAACCAAGACGCTATCCTCCAAAAAAAGGAAGCCAATCTGGTGGTCCCCTGCCATAAACAAACTCTACAACAGAAGGAAGAAACTGCTGCAAAAGAGAGTAAAATCCCATGAGTGCAGGAGTTCCCTAGTCAGCCTCAGTAAGAAGCTGAGATCCCTTATAAGATCCTCCAAAGCTAGCTACGAAAACAAAATAGGCACTGATTCTAGGGACAACCACAAAGCATTCTATAGCTACGTCAAGAATCTCAATGGCAACACCCAGATCTGCTGAGTTACAGCACAACGGCATGAGAATTACAGAACCAAATGATATTGCCAACATCCAGGCAGATAGGTTCAGTGCCAACTTTACCCCCCCTCTCACACACTAAAGGGCCCATATCTATACAGGAGGATATCTATACAGGAGGAATGCAGAGTCCCTGTAATCACAACTACGCAGGTAAAAGCTGCACTCTCTAAAGACAAAAAAACACAGCATCCATGGGACCAGACAACATCTCAGACTGCGTTTTACATGAACTTCAGAACAAATTTGCTCCCCAGCTAAGCACAATGTTCAATCATAGTCTCACATCAGGTTTTGTGCCCACTGAATGGCCCACAGTAACATTTATCCACTCCACAAAGGGGGAGCCACCACTGATCCCGGGAACTATCACCCTATTAGCCTAACCAGCCTGGTCTGTAAGGCCATGGAACGTATCATCATGGGGCTCATAAACAAAGACATTGATAACTTCCAAACTCTGGACCCCACCCAGTTCTGGTTTGTGAAAGGCAGACCATGCCTTCTGAACAGGACCATGCCTCCTGAACATGATAGACTTCTTTGAGGCAGTCAAAGCCGTAGACAAGGGTAAGGTGGTTCACACAGCCTATCTTGACCTCGCCAAGGCTTTTGACACCATCCCCCATTCTGGAATTATAGCTAAACTCACTAAACTAGGCATAAATCCCTAATTCACAAGATGGGTTGCCAACTGGCTCACTGACAGAACCTACACTAAAAGTTGCAGACTCCAAATCTGACTTCAAACCAGTGACAACTGGAGTACCACAGGGTTCAATCCTGGGACCTCTCCTGTTTGGCGTCTACTTCTCTGAAGTGCAGGCTAACACAGAAGGCCTTTGGCTAACGAAGTTCGCAGATGACTGCAAACTAGGAGCCATAGTTGAGTCCCCAAATGATGTGGACATCCTACAGAAGGGCCTCACTGAGACAGATGCCTGGTGTTAAAGCCATGGCCTCAAGCTCAATGCCAAAAAGTGCACTGTCATCCTCTTTGGTAAAAACTCTGTACCCATGAACTACCACATAGGCGGCAGTCTACTTAACGCCAAATGTGTGATAAGACACCTTGGGACCCAGGTGGACAGTAATCTCTCCTTTGATAATCGCATTGCCACAGTAGTCAGGAAATACTACGTGGCACACCTCATCACAAAAAGGTTCTCATCTAGGAAAAAAATAGAGGTCATTGTTCCCCTCTACTCGACACTCAGACCCATTATAGAGTACAGCGCCCCTTTTGGAATGTACCTCACAAGACATCTGCAGCAGCTGGAAAGGCCACAGAAGTACCTCACAAAGAGGATTACTGGCCTCAAACAGATGCCCTACATGGATGGTCTCAAAAAACTCAGCTTTACTCCGTAGCATATCGCCTACTCCGAGGTGATCTCTGCCCAACATATAAATCTATGTCAAACCCAGAGCTGTTGGACATGCTACACCTAAAGAAATCCTAATCCCTCAGAGCTACACACTCTAGTGACCTAAACCTTGTCACCACAATAAACAGGACATGCTGGAGGGACAGATTCTGTCTCAGAGACTTCCTATACTCTGGAACAAGCTACCCATCTAGGTCAAGCAAAGTTCCTCATGCACTCCAAGAAAAATCTGGATAAGTGGATGGGAAATAAGAAATACACCCCAGGGGATCACTTCTGTGGCTCTGCTCGACAGGGGCACAGGAAAATAACTTTCTTGGATGGCGTAAGCCAGGGAACCTTGTTGGCTAGGCTTACTTAGGCCCTTGGGCCGATAGCCTAGTACCCACCTATGAACCTATGTGAGGTGCAACAGTACAGCCATCTGGCGAAGACAAATCACTCTTGGGTTGATGAGTGCATAGTGTAGAGATCCCAGTAATAGTTCAGTTCAGCCAGGGATTGGTAGATGGAGGCTTTCACGAGAACGTGACAGTGCTGCTTTGTCTTAGGAGCAAGGGTAAGGCATCTGTATCACTCCAGTGGCTCTACTCGACAGAGGCACTAGGAACTAAGGTTGGGTGGCACGATGCCAGGGTAATCCTATGGGCTAGGCTTGTAAAGGCTCCAGGGCCATTACCGTAGTACACACTTGTGAACAGATGAACCTATATTGCTTGCAATGAGGAAAGCTTTAAGGACGCAGCTACTAGGAGGACGTTGTATTCTAGGTATCATCCTGCCCTACAACAAATGGGAGTTTTCGGAAAAGTTAATGACATGTTGGTGTGTTTACTTAATACCAGTGCCTTAGAGTTGGACGCTATTTTCTATTAAACTGCATACTTATTGTAATAAAAGTTTAATACGGAGTTTAATCATAGGAAAATGATGGACTAGAAGATGATGTTTAACAAAGTGATTTTTTTTTAAGAGTATGAGCTAATGAGTACTTGGGGAAAAATTATGTAATTTAAGGTGCAATAATGGAGAACACTGGACCAAGGTAGCGCATTTGTGCTGCTACTTAAAATGCTACAGCAGTAGCATATCCAAGACCTGCATTTGTACTGACGTAAGAGAATCCAGCATTGCATTCATAACCACGATTTACTCATGGACCAGTGTTTTCCACCATCACCTCAAAAATCAACAAAAAGAAAAACAGTGAGCAAATGACCCCCACCCCATGAAATTTGTTTTCCAAATTAGGATTTATTAAGATGGTTATACTTCATGTTCTAGGTGACGCACAATGTTTACATTCGCATATAGCATCCTAGGTAAAATTATTCTAAAAATGCACTCAGGCAGTTTCAAAACTTTAACATAATACATGCACATACGGCTACTAGCATAAACAAAACATTTTACTACATTTAAAATGCATCGAATACTATCATTTACATACTTAGATAAAAACAGCAATAATAAAGGGAATACAAGAAACCCTTTTGTACAGTATTTTCTTTTCAAATCATGGTTTACTGAACTAGATAATATTTCTCCACACATTCTAGCTGAAGTTCAATTTTACATTTTAAATGTGCTTAACCCTTAACCATGCTCTGTATTACTAAAACAGTCTTTAATGATACTATCTTAAATAAGCAATAGAAGCTTTCCGAGCTTCTGTTATCACACAGTGGAGTCATACAATTACATGAAAACACATTGGTGTAACTAGGTAATACTTCATTTGCAAAAACTGCTATCAGAACTATGAGAAAACCAAATCACTTACCTTGTACAAGAGCCATAATTAGCCTTTCACATCTGTACACTGAGTAAAGCTTTCAGTAATGTACATACCCATACTTCTAGCCAGTGCATAAAGTCAAGTAGAATTTTCTAAATCAATCCAGCCATTCCGTCACTGGAAATGCATGCATAAACAAATCAGATCTCTCTTACCAGTAGGGTTGCCAGCTTTGCGGCTAAAACCGGACTAAGGTCACGCCCCTCACATCACCCACAACTCCACCCATTCCCACCCCCTCTCCCATCCATGCTCCGTCCATTGTGACATCACCGTGACATCAGCTGATGGGAACACACCTCTCAGCATGCATACCGTTTTCTTATTTACTTCTACAATGATTACAGCTATTGAAATAAAATAACACAAACAGCCATTTGCTAAGCAAACAATACAGTCTCGCAATGAAAACAGACTTAGCATGAGCAGTAAACTTCTCTTCCCTTGAAACTCACATTCATTGAAATGGCATGAAAACCCACATTCATTTTTGCATCAATTTATAAAAAGGAATGTTGGTTCATCTAAATGGTCAGCACTACCTACAAGATGACTACATTTGGGAGGAAATAATACTACATAACCATATATATATATATATATATATATATATATATATATATATATATATATATATATATATATATACATACATATATATATAAATATATGCACACAATTTATAATGATTGTTGGATCACGTCAATAACCAGTATTACTAAATTTGAGGAGACTACCGAGTACATCATCTGCCCTTTCTACCATCTAACCTCCTAAAATGTACTTCTCAAAATGTAAATGCAGCATTCAATCAGTGATTCAAATCAGACCTCAAGCTAATTAATACCATCAATGCACAGATTAAGAACAGCGTTTTGTCATCAGGAATTCACAAATTATGGTTCAGGACTTACAATAAAAAAAAATAAAATAATGTGCAAGATTAAGCATTTGGGAATGATTTATTCATACAGTGAGTGATGGAATGTGAATTGTGAAACAAAATTCACTCCTCACTCCTATAACAGTTATACATAGCTAAAATCACCACAATTCTTTACTGCAGCTCTTTTCTATTCCAAACAAGCCAGAGATGTTACATGTTAACACTTCTACCACAAAAAGACACACACACATATTATATATATATATATATATATATATATATATATATATATATATATATATATATATATATATATATATAGGCACAAGCACCACTATCAGTTATTTATGCACAGATGTGTGCAATGGGTATTAATGAGGACAAAATTACCTTACTCCGAAAGGAGGCTTCAGAATAAAAAAGTTCTTTGCATGTTGATGAAAAGATGGGATGTTGTTAATAGTGCTATGAAATCACTACCACCACCTCCTTCATAACAATAAAGTAAAATTAGCATTTATTTTTCTTTGCTACGCTTCGTTTAAAACAAGAATAAAGGCCTCTTGCAAAGAGGATTAAACAACTTGAAATATCTTCCACAAAGCATTGCACTGAATTGGCCATCTCACTCAAGGCAAGTACAGAACACATCCGCCCTTCTAAATTGTGCACCTCGTCTTTCTGTCAACAATAAGCCATCTACTAAAAATGCATAAGTAACTCTTACCTTGCCAAACCTTTGCTGCTTACAAAACGAAGTACAACATGCACTTAAGAGCGAAGAGCAGCCATACACACGATTTAATGTAGTCACTCATTTTACTATTTATCAGATAATATAATAATGCAAACTAATCTTCAGGTATACCATCATTTGAAAGGTCCACTGAGAATCAGACATTTTGCTTCCTACTCAAACAACCTTGTACCGTTACTGTTGCCCCACCACAACACAGTTAACAGTTAAAAACATGTACAGCTTTCCAGGTGTTGCCTCTACATACTTGAGACATGTACACATCGTTTTCAGTTACTGCCCTGTACATGGAAAAACAAATGTTGAAAACAATTATTTCTGTTTGTGGTATACTGTACACAGTTGTTACTACAGTTATTGCTTGAAATAATGAGCTGCAACTTTTCTTAACAGACTGGTATGCTGGCAGCTTCCCGATATAAATTAATACAACCTAACAATCCATAGCTCTCAACCTTCAATCTCCAAAATGAGGAACACTAGCCATCATAATGTGGAACGAATGGCCAAAATGTGGAACACTTAACTGCTTACTAACAACTTCAACTGAGAAGGTCATACAATGGTTAAAATGTTAGTTTTACTTAAAAAAATATATATATATCTTTTAATGAATCAATATGATTCATTTCCATTTACCATGGATATCAGCTAATAAAAAATTTCTATTATACAACCCCCCACCCCCCATTAATATTCCAAATCAGCGTGCACGTTGTAAATCAGAGTTATAGTAATGGAAAAAGGTCCGGTCGCCTGAACTTTTTTTTTTTTTTTTCACAGCAATGGAGAACGCAAGATCTCGGTTGCTTTTTACAACCTGTCTCGCTATGTTAAATGAGTTTAGCATAGCGAGACAACTTAAAAAAAAAAAAAAAAAGCAACTGAGATTCTCCGTTGCTTTTTTTAAAGCTGTCTCGATATGGTAAACTCCTTTAACATAAACAGACAGTTGGTAAAAAGCAAAAGAGATCTTGCTTTCTCCGTTGCTTTTGCCCACAGCTCTGATGTACTGCGATACGCATGCGCAGTACATCAGAACTGCCGCAGAATACCAGACAGCTGCAGAAGGGCAGCAAGGAGGCATTACACAATGCCATTATTTAAGAAAAGTAATTCTTTGTTTTCTTAAATAATGTAATTGTATAATAGCAATAACCCACTTCTGGGTGTGGGTAATGCTGGATTTACCCACGGTTGTCTTTGTTTGGCCACTCAGGCTTCGCCCTCGTGATCAAACCACACCAACCGTGGGTAAATCCAGCATTACCCACACCCAGGCGTGGGTTATTGCTATAGTACTGAATGTGTGACATACCCTTTCACTGTGGAACTTTGAGGAACATGATGTTTTTAAGACCCCAAATGAGGTACACTCCTCTTCATAATGTGGTACACTTGAGAGGTATGTTATAGCAATAACCCACGCCTGGGTGTGGGTAATGCTAAATTTACCCACGGTTGGCGTGGTTTGGTCCCGGGCAAGCGAGGGACCAAAAAAAGCCAACCGTGGGTAAATTTAGCATTACCCACACCCAGAATGACATTATTTAAGAAAAGAAACTGTTACTTTTCTTAAATAATGGCATAGTATAATGCCTGTTTACTGCCCTTCCGCAGATGTCTGGCATCCGGGTAGTTCTGATGTACTGCCGCCTGCGCAGTACATCAGCAAAAGCAACAGAGAAATCAAGATCTCCGTTGCTTTTTTGGTGTCGCTATGTTAAATGAGTTTAACATAAAATAAGCAACGGACATCTCCATGTTAAACTCATTTAACATGAGAGACAAAAAGCAACGGAGATCTTGCTTTCTCTTGAAAGAACAATTCAAGCTATGTTAAATGGGTTAAACATGAAAGTTAAGTTAAAGCTGTCTCGCTATGTTAAACCCATTTAACATAGCGAGACAGTGTTATACTAAGGGAAAAAGTCTGGGGACCGGACCTTTTTCCATTAGTATAACTCGATTTACAACGGGCACGCTGGCCAATCAGCGTGCACGTTTCGGGGGGGTCATGGTATAATAAACAGTCTTGCACTCTTAAAAATTAATACAGTGGTTCCTCTCCCTCATAAAAAGAAAACCAGATCAAGTCCCTAGTGACTCATTAAAACTAGTCTACTACTACAAAAAAGCCAGCACAACCATAAGCTTTGCATGTTATTAAAGAACACTAAACACAATTAGAATTCTCTAAGCACGTCTGTCACTTGCATCCACTTACCCGATCAGCACTTCAGCAGGGGAGAATAAAATAAGGAGGAAATGAAAACAAAAGAATCACTTACCAGACATGCTTGTCACGTTGTAGGAAAGTGTCGAGTGACGCAGGCTACGCGACACTAGGTTGTGTTTTTTGGATTCTGTAAATATGTTCTTCGCTGAAAAACTATTGCTAACAGCGTCTGGCTGTGAGTACTGTGTTTCCATATGCATATTACGAAGCTGTAGAGGAATCTCGAGTGTGATCATGTATAACAGTGTAGTGGTCTTTGTGTCTTTTTCAAAGTTGCAGTGGTTTGCTTAATGTAAACTATGTGAAGCCAACTGAAACTGCAACTTCCTGTGATTTCTTTTGGTTTTGATTGCTTTATTAACAATTGTACGGCAGTGGAGGATCATTTGTTGTGAAAGAAGTTAGTCACGCAGTCTTCTTAGACTGTACGAGTGTTGAGATTTTGTGTCACTTATTTGCGAGTCATTTATTAAATACCGGCAACTGTAGTGTTAACAATGTTATTGTTTGGGCTTTGCTCTTCCCAGACAGTGGTGTACATTTTGTGCATTAAGGTACAATTATGATGTAATGATTACGCGTTTTGTTCTTTCTGCATGATGTGTTTGACTTGTGCTTTAATATCGGATACCTACTAGAGTCTGTTCTCAAAACACGGAAATGGTGGGGAGGTCTTAGTAGTGACTTGAATGGTGGAGGAATGTGGTGAGGGCCAGTAAGCACGAAGATCAAGTGAAGATCGCTACTTAATAGCATCCCCATTGTGCTTGCGCTTGCGACCGTGGCAGTGTGGCACAAAACCCAGACTTCACGTGTCCGGTTCTGAATGAAATTTGTAACCAGACAATTTATCAGAAAACTGGACAGCCCGGTCAAAAACCTGACAGCTGGCAACCCTACTTACCAGTCATCATCTGTTTCCCCAGAAACATCTAGTCTAATCGGTGCGTCCTTTTTTTCCAGCTGTAATAGGGCTATTTAAGGACATTTCTTTGAATGTGCACTGGATAGATAAGGTGCTGACTTTTAATAACTTGGAAGAAACAATTAAGAAAATTTCAGTGGCAGTGAATAACTGTACTTGGGTTTTTGTCATTTCTACAAACTGCAAGTCATGTTTCAATGCTACATCAGGAGTAATCAAGATCGATTAATACAAGTCCACCTATAGAATGACAACTTTCTAACCAGCTGCCACAGATTCCATAATTGACTTTATTCTTTGCAACACCAACAATTTTATCTATACTGTTCTACATCTTTCATACCTGAATCTGGCATTGCCAGACATTTCTTAAGTACTAATTCTCATCAAATTTTTCATAAACCCAGTCCATTCCACCGCCTTGGTTCTCACATATTCCATCAAAGCCATGCCCGCTCTCCTCCTTAAACACCATAGAGTCTCAAATGCAGTCTTCTTAGTTTACCATCCACTCCAGTTAAAAAAAACACCTAACCTGCTCAAGTTGTTTCACTGTTTTGACTGTCCTATCCCAAATCTCACATACTTGCTGCTCAACAGACAATTGCATCTTGCAGGTCACACAAATCCAATTCATTCACAACAACCACTCTCAGACGTTTCATATATACTGCAAACTTCTTCTTCTTTTCCCGGTTAGGGGTCGCCACAGCGAAACTCCGTTCCACTAATGATTGGCAGTAGATTTTTTACAGGTGTCGAGGTGCCAGCTCGATGCCCAAACATCAGCAAAGGCATGCCCATTCTACATGTCTTTCGAACGCCATTCGATCACGGGGAGGACATGCAGACTCCACACAGAAGGCGCTCCAGCCGAGAATCGAACAGGAGAACCTCTTGCTGTGAGGCAACAATGCTACCACTGCTCATATATACTGCAAACATTCCAGTCAAATTCCACAATTTCATGTGTGTGGCTTCCAAACGCAGTTATTTTCGTAGTTTCTTTGCTTTCTGCATGCAAAACATAGTGGCCTCCCATTACAGCTCCCTTATAAAAAAACTTCTCCTTTAAAATATTCCTGTTGCACCACACAACCCATTTCTTCCACCACCAAGCAATACGTACAGTCACTCTTCCATTTATCAAAAACACTATGAATAAACTTTGTTTACATCACAATCTAGCGGTTTCAACTTCTTAGAAACAGAGAATGCCCAGAGGAAGTAAATGGTGTCCACTAATTATTACCTTTCCTCCATTTTCATATGGCTTAATCTTTACTGTACTCGCTCAATCATCAGTTTATCCAAATCAGGGTTAGGCGTACGGCAAAGATATAGTTTTTGCATAAATGGAGCAACATCAAATTAACTTCAGAACCTAGGATATTTTGTTTTACCACATTGTGGTGAAATATTGAGTCATATTTAAACAGTTGTTCTGAATCCGCGGTGGTGCAGTGGTAGCGTTGCCTCACGGCAAGAGGTTCACCCATTCGATTCTCGGCTGGAGCGCCTTGTGTGTGGAGTTTGCATGTTCTCCCCACGGTCGAGTGGCGTCCGAAAGACATGCATAGAATGGGTGTGCCTTTGCTGAAGGTTGGGCGTTGAGCTGGCACCTCAGCACCCGTAAAAAATCTACTGCCAATCATTAACGGACCGGAGTTCCAGTGTGGCGACCCCTAACCGGGAAAAGCCGAAAGAAGAACAACAACATTTAAACAGTTGCTCTATTCAGGAATATTGGCATTTCTACTGTCATCTGTAATGCGCAATGTAAACTCTTCCTTCTTCTACATGAACAGTGGAATAACTTTTTCTGCCTTACTGTTGTAATGTTTAGCACAGGTCATCGCCAAAAAGTGTCATCAGACCAGCCCACCTACCTGATTAACAAACGTAAAATAAAATAAAATAAAATAACCTCCAGTTAAAAATGCTACTGAAGCTTGCTAGATGTGCATTTGTTTCCTGTTTATCACTACTGAACAAAAATTCCTGCTTGATGCCCCTGTATCCTCACTATTTTTGCCAGGGCTTCCCAAGTCTGGGTGTGAAACAAAAGCCAACTTTTCAAGTCTAACTTTCCTGAAAAACAAAAAGTATGGTTTAAAATTTATGAAGTCAGTCATAAAAGACAGACACTGACCTATTCAAAATTAACTTTTTTCAGCTACTGTACTTACAAGATGGCTGCACACTGAGCAGCAGGCTGGTAGGAGCTCTTCTGGTATGAAAACAGAATTTTTTTTTTAAAGTTTTCAATATAGACAAAATTCAGCAACTGGCTGTAATTACACCGCCTGTATAACAGCAAAGAAGAAACCTAGAGAAAGTAAGAGAAAATCAACCAGGGGAAAAAAAAAGGATTTGTCTGGGAAAAACTTGCACATGACAAGCAGAGAGTACTTCATGTTTCAGATTTAGTACACGAGTAGAAAAATAGAAGTGTAAAATAGCTATTAAAACTGTAGAAATCAAACACTGAAAAGAACACTCGCTAAACAAGAGGCTTATCAAGAAGAATCGTTTCAAAACAGAAAAAAAAATCAATTTTCTGATATACCAGAGAACCTGGAATGAACAGACTGCATTACTTTTATGAAATTACAACTGACTGGACCTCAAGCTCTAATAGCATGAAATCTGGACAAAGCCTAAAATAATGCGGGCAAGAAAGGCCCAAAATTAGACACACATTTTAAATATTGCTCTTCTTTATAAAGGTGCTACAATAACAGGATTAGTGTTAGCATGCATTTTCTGAAGGTTAAATCTGAAACTCAAATGTATGCCATTATTTAGTGACTTCATTTCTAATTGATTTGCCAGAAAACCACAAACTATGAACAGACCAAAAATGCAAGGCAAAAATCCGGACAGTTAATAGGTATTAAGTGGAGGTGTTCCACAACAGAATTTGGTAATGGAGAGGGCACATTGTAATCTGGCCATAAATAGGACTCCTAAAATCAGAAACAGTTGCTCCTAACAAAACAGTGACAGAACAGTAAAGTAGTAAAAATGGGGATACCAATGCGTTTGTGGAATAGTATTATTTACCATACACTAGGCAGAATTTTATCCCAACAGGCAGGAAATGTCGAGAGGCAGGTGTGACACAAACTGCTAGGCCTGCCTCTCTTCAGACATTTTTCCTGGAAGATCAACATTTTTAGAAGCAGAACAGGCCAAGAAGGAAATAAAAGTTTAGCAAACAAATGGTTGAAGGGGACTCGGCTCCTTTTTCTTCTGAAAATACCAAAGCCCATACAGAGACCTTGTCAGTGAAAAACTTTTTTCATTGTGCTGAAGGAAAATATGTGGGTAATAAAAAAAAGCCCAAGTAGTACCAAAAAGAATCAGCAGTATCAGTCTTTAGAGACCGGTGCTGTGAGATTAAGATGATCAGGGAAACAACCAGTAACAATACCAAGTTAGTGAATAAAGAGAGCAGTAAAACACCATTCCAATTAAATACAGTTTAGACATATGGGCTTTGGAACGAATGTCTGATAAAGTCAAAGTTTTTTGACTCTAGTCATACAAAACAATTTTATGTAGTTATTATTTATGGCATGAAAGGGACTGAGAAATTAACAAGTAATGCACCTACCAGAATGATAGCTTTATCTGGTATCTGTCCAAACACTGGGACAGTTGCACTACTGGCACCCTTTTCTTAAGAACGACTCTCCTCACAAGCTTAAGCCCCTCCCCTCTCCCATAATCTCTTGCCACATAGAGATATTCCAGATTGTATCTTAACTATACAAACAAGGTTACAAAAAAAATCACATAAGAATGACATACAAGTAGGAACCATGGGAATAAAGACTAACTAGATTTCAAGGATTTCTACAGGTCCCGCTGAAGGTCATTACATGCAGAAGGTGGAAAGGTAGTTTTTTTTTTTTTTTTTGTCTGAAAAATGAGAGATGAATTATATACTTAGCAGAAAGGTAAATTTATGTATTTAATCTGGTCCTCTCTACACAATGGAACATTTAGGGAGACTCCCAAGCCAACCTTGGGCAGCCTAGCACTCCTTTGAGAATAGTGGCTCCAAAAGAAAGGAAGCAACAGCCCTACAGAGGGGGTGCTCAAATTGTAATGTGTTGCACAAGTATGAAATGTTGACCAGGTAGCAGCTGCTGCAATCTCCTGCAAGGGTAAGTTTTAAGAAAAGCAGAGGACAAAGCTTGATCCCAAACAGACTACATGTTTGGTATCTTGACCAATGGCTCCCTCAATAAGTGCAGTAGTAATAAATGCAAATCACTTAAACATTTGGCAAGAGTGACTTTAGACAGTCTCTGCTCTTAAAAGGACAGAAATAACTGCTGTCCCTTCCTGAAGTCTTTGGTAAAAAGTGTAAATAAAATTGCAGTTGCCTATGAACATCCAAGCAGCTTATCTGCTATTCCCATTTGTCTATTTGAGAACAAATACTGGCAGATTAATGGACTGGTTCAAAACACTCTGGATGGTTACTTTTGGCATAAAACAGATCAGTTCCAAGTGACACACTGGATGAAAAAATAAAATACGGGTAGTCTGATGATCAGCCCTGAAACGGAAACCCTTCTCATAGACGTAATGACTACCAGAAGAATGGTCTTCCAAATCAAGTATTTCAGTCCAGTGGAAATGGCTGGTTCAAAAGTAGGCTAATTCAACTTTTCTATCATGAAATTTAACTCCGAGAAGGAGGCAGGCCTTGCCGGGGTGGAAGGCTGGAATGAAACACTCCTTTTAAAAGGCTTTACACATCTTGTGAAATGCCAGAGAGATGTGGGAAAGCCTAGGTGAAAGGATGAGACAGCTGCTAGATAAACCTTGACAAAAGGATGAACTAGCCCCTTCTCAAATAAGTGTGACAAAAAGGCAAGTACCACTGACAAGGGACCTGCAACAGGATCCATACTCTCAAACAGCCCATAAAGAAAACTTCATCCCTTTGTCTTTGTATATTTTTGTTCAGGAGTCTTCTGAGAAGTAGATAAACCGACTACTTTTTTGGGAAATTTTGGATCCACAGCCATCACTGGAAGTGGAGAAATCATGCTACTACATGAAAGGAGTGAATGTCCAGATGAGGCAATCCAGACAGACGAGTTAAGAGGATGTTGGAGACTTGAGTCTTCTCTTTAGGTCAGGACATACTCACCAAGGATATTCACACCTCCAGGCTAGTTGCCCAACACAATGCATCTGAAATTCTACAGGTGCAACTAACACTAGGTAAGACTGCAATCCAAATTGTAGCTTGCTATATATCCTCCACCATGCCCCAAGATTCTCATTACACCTTTCCAAACATACTGGAAAATATTAAGATACAACCAAACACCCTAATACTGGGTGATTTAAAACTACCCTGCCATTAACTGGGAAAACTATTTGTGTACCAACACCTTTGCCAAACGGTTCTTGGAATTCATAAATTCCAACGCCCTGGATCAACTAATCCATAGTCCCACCAGGGGCTTCAATATCCTGGACCTGGTCATTACCAACATGGGAAATAGATGCTTCACACCAGTGGTCACCCCCTAGTTGGTTAGGTCTGACCATAAGCTAATCACCTTTGACATCCACATCCCACCCCCACCTCCCAGTAAAGAAACATATGTAAAAAAAAACTTCTCCAAGGCCAACTTCATGCTACTCAAGTCAGAAGTAAACTTCATGACACCCATGCAGATGGGAACTGAAAGTTCGACTGCTGAATCCTACACTAAAGCATTGTACGAACACATCCACTCGTGCAGGAATCGTGCCATCCCAAATAGAACCAAGACGCTCTCCTCCAAAAAAAGGAAGACAATCTGGTGGGCCCCCGTCATAAACAAACTATACAACAAAAGAAAGAAACTGTTGCAGAAAAGAGGAAAATCCC